>NW_006921973.1:2393638-2407142 GCF_000298275.1 Orycteropus afer afer
ATTCTCCTTGTAAATCTCTCTTTCATTTACTATATTAGCTTTCCAAGTGAAGGGATTGAGAAAATATTTTATACCATAATTACCTCATTTAAGGAGCTCTGTTGGTGTAGGGGGTAAGCCATTTGGCTGCAGTGCAAGAGGAAGATGAAGCAATCTGCTTCCATAAAAATATAGTCTTGGAACCCCAATGTGGATAGATATTGTTGGAATTTACTTGATGACAATGAGTTTGTTTTTTAGGGGTTTGTACTTCATTTGGGTGGACACCATTGCTGTTAGTAAATTGATGTTGAAATAATTTAAATTAGTTAGGAGCTCTGGCTCCTGGTAGTGAATAAATAGCTTAGTAGATTAATTATCCTCAAGATCACAAATAGGAAATCAATTGAAATATTAAGGAACAAAAAACAATTTGAAAGCACTGAAGATAACTGAAATCATGGAGTTACTAGAAGGAATCACCCCTTTAAAGATAAGAACTGCAGTAGAAGAGAATATTAAGTGCATGGTCATGAGCTGTGAGATACTCAAATTTGCTAATGCCTTGGAAGAGAAAAGTCCAGGAGATAGAATTTGAGCATTGAAGAACAGACAAACGTTTGTGTGTGTGTGTGTGTGTGTGTGTGTGTGTGTTTGTGGGGATATTAATGATATACCCCACAAAAATTGAGTTTCTAAATTTGAATCTAAAATTGGCAGTATCCTGGGTTTGTTACTAAGCTATGTTTTGGATGTGTGTCTACGGTATACTCTTGGTGGAAGAGTAAATCAACCCCTCAAAACCCCACTGTGATCAAGTCAGTTCTGACTCATAGAGAACCCCATTGGGTTTCCAAGGATGTAAATCTTTACAGAAGTAGTTTGCCTCATCTCTCTCTTGTGGAGCAGTTACCGAGTTTGAACTGATGACCTTCTGGTTAGCAGCTAAATGTTTTACAAACTATACCACCAGAGCTCCTTTTTGTTGTTGTTGTTATGTGCCATCGAGTAGGACCTGACTACAAACAAGAAAGAATATGCAGGAGAGATAAAGATTGGAGTTTGAGTTTGCCCGGATTGATTCCATGAAAAAACAAAAATTGTTTAGAGGAATATAACTGAAATTAAAGTCTCTAGAACATATTATTGAAAATATTCATTATCTAATAAGAATCACTACATATAAGAAGATATATGAAAATATGATGAATATTTTTTTAAAAAAATAATGCACTCAATACAAACTAATCCCAAGATTAACCAGTTATCTTATTTAACAGATAAGGACATTAAAGAATTTGTCATGATTACATTCAAAGATTTAAGAAATATCTGTATAATGAACAAAGTGATAAGCAATCCCAACAGAGCAATAGAAAATATTTAATCATAGGAACTGAGGAGCTAAAAATGTAATAACTGAATTGCAAATTAAAAAGTACTGTTTATTTCAATTTGTATTGCTATATGTCTTTAGCACTATGAATTTTCCGATGAATAGTATTTTAAATATGCTCCACAAATTTTGGCATTTTGTGTTTTAATTATCATTAGTTGTTTTAATATCCTGCAACTTCTGTTTGTATATCCTCTTTTACCAAAGTGTTAATTAATAGAATGTCTTAATTTTTAGGTGCAAGTTCTTTTCTAAATTTTTTTTTTTTAATGTCTTGTGTTACTTTTTTTTAATGTCTTGTGTTACATAAGATACTTTTATTTGTAGTATATGTATTCTAATTTTAATTTTATTTATCATATTCTTTTATATTATCTGCCCTCACACTAGACTCTGAGCTCTACATATGCAATTGTTTTGCTTTGTTTACTGTTGTATCCTGCATATTTAGAACAGTGCTAAAAAAACAAACATTGAATAATTAATAACCATTTATACTGTTTTGGCATTTTCAACCACAATAAAATGTTAAGTCTTACATTATGACAAATTTGCATTTTGTAACTAGAAAAAGAAAAAGGTCTCTCCTAGTTATGAACAAATACATCTCCCAAAATTATTTCTATGTGTTCAAGCTTATTTTATTAGCAATGAAATCTTTTGATGTTTTAACTATATTTTTGATGACTGTTTAGAGACACACACGCAAAAACCATCTATTTGAAAAGTTTAAATACCACAGCAATGAGAGAAGTCTATGCAATTTAAAACCTTGCCATTTTTTTTTTCTAGAGTTTTACTGAATACTTAAAGATCATGAGATATCTCTTGTTTTTATTAAATGTAAGCTGATTCAAGTTATATTTAAAATTGTAATCTCTCTATGACCTGGGATCATCAAGCCAGAAATCATATCTCTAAACAGGAAACCAATCTTTTTACATGTGTCATTCCAACTACAAGTGGAGGATTTGTGCTTCTCATTATCTGTGAAATGCTGTCTAGAAAGCAAGATTAAACTTACGAACATCTGCTCAAAACAGTAAAAAAAAAAAAAAATATATATATATATATATACATATATATACATATATATACATATATATATATATATGGGCAGCTTTGGCTCAAGATGGCAGTCTGTGTGTTGAAAGAGAAAGTTCAATAAATGAGCTGAAGAGTTGAGTCAACACAGCTGAAGGGCAATTTGGGCAGCTACTAGATTGAATCAATGAACTCTCTGAAAGCAATTGATCAATCACACTAGCTTGTATTGAAACCTCCTTTATATATCCTGATGATTTAGAAGCATGAGGAGACAAAAATGCCTAGGGGCTCTCTTGGCATCCAATTTAATGGAACCATGAGTATGATTCCTGGTGGAAGCATCTCTCCCTAGAAACTGGAAATCATTGAACTGAATAAAACAGGCACAAGAGAACTAAAAGAACAACCTCTTTGGCAGGTTATTTGATTTTGTAGTGAAAATTAGCCACCCCCCCATAATTGCTGGATCCATGCATTCTAACCACATATACTGACAACTGACTTAAGGCACTGTTTATCATTTCATGGTAATCCTGCAGTTTTTTGTTTTTTTTTTTTTCTCTTAGACTGTCAAATAAATAATTTAGTAGATCATTCTACTGTTTTTGTTGGTGGAACATGTGGCAAAACCAGTGAATTTCTGTGTGTGTTCTCAGTGTTGAGTTTCCTTCATCATAAAAATTGCCCCTTGGCAGTAGAGATGCTGTGTGAGATTTTGTGGCAACGGGTAGAACTTTCTATAAATCAATGATCTGTGATGCTGGCAGAAATGTTATGGGGAGGCAGTCAATTCTCTACCTAAAGTATGCACCCATTTCTGTGATTAAAAAAAAAAATCCTTTCTCCATAATAGAGGAAGTATAGTATAATCAACTCATCAGAACATGCCTGGTCGATATTCTGCAAAATATGCCATGTAGACTTCATTTTTTACTTCCGTCATTCAGTTAGGTGCTCCTTTAGGACAATAGCCAGATCATTCTTGGTGCAAGAATATCATGTGTTTGATTGAATCTATACAAAGTTCCCATGTTCATTACAATGGTTATTGTGAACATGCCCATTGAGTAAGCATTGGACAGCTGGTGAATGAAGTCAGTAGTAACATTTTCCATTTGTTAAGAGCGAGCCTCAACTACTTTATAATCTATGCCCAGTTAACTGGGGTACTGCATCATTTTGGGTCAAATCTGAATAAAATTGTAAAGCACCAGAATGGTTGATATTCAAAAACTGACAGGAAACCTGTACCAATTTGTAAAAGGGTCACGAAAAGACCTCAAACTGTCTTGGAAAGCAGCAGCAAGTGGATACTGACAAGAGGTCCTTGAAGCTGCAAAGTTATTTGTGTTAAGATGATGGGATGCACGATAAACCCAGCAAATTTTGTAGGCAAGAGCTTTAATTTTCTGTAAAATTAGTTTCTTCAGCAGAGGAACAAATCATTCTATAAATTCAATGAGATTTTAGAAGACAAATTTTAAACGATATGGTAAATTCATGTGTTGTGGTTTGGTGCCCGTGAGTAGTCTATAACTTACAGTGTACAACAGAATGAAACACTGCCCCGTCCTGTGCCAGCCTCACAATCCTTGCTATACCTGAGCCCATTATTGCAGCCACTGTGTCAATTCATCTCATTGAGGGCCTTCCCATTTTTTGTTGACTGTCCACTATACCAAGCATAATATCCCCTTCTGACAACATAAGCAAAGTAGGTGAGACAATGTCTGGCCATTCTCACTTCCAAGGAGCATTCCAGCTGCACTTCATCCAGGACAGATTTATTAGTTATTGGTACTTTCAGTATTCTTCACCAACATCACAACTCAAAAGCATCAACTCTTCTTTGGTCTACCGTATTCATTGTCCAGCTTTCACATGCATACAATGTGATTGAAAATACCATGGCTTGGGTCAGGCACACTTGAGTCTTCAAAGACATAGATATCTTTGCTCTTCAGCACTTGAAAGAGGTCTTTTGCAGCAGAGTTGCCCAATGCAATATATCATCTGATGTCTTGACTGCTGCTTCTATTGGTGTGAATTATAGAACCAAGTAATATGAAGTCTTTGACAACTGCAATCTTTTCTCAATTTATCATGCTTATTGGTCAAATTGTGAGCAGTTTTTTTTTTTTTTTTCTTTATATTTATGTGTAATCCATATTGCAGACTGTGGTCATCAAACTTCATCACTAAGTGCTTCAAGTCATCCTCACTTCCAGCAAGCAAAGTTGTGTCATCTTCATATCACAGGTTGTTGATGAGCCTTCCTCCAATCCTGATGTCATATTCTTTTTCATATAGTCAGCTTCTTGGATTATTTGTTCAGCATACAGATTGAATAAGTGTGGTGAAAGCATACAAGCCTAACACACTCCCTTCTTGATTTTAAACCATGCAGTGTCCCCTTGTTCTATTTGAATGACAGCGTCCTGGTCTATGTACAGGTTTCTCATGAGTACATTTAAGTGTTCTGGAATTCTCTTTCTTCTCAATGTTATCCAAAATTTGTTATGATCCACACAATTGAATGCTTTTGCATAGTCAATAAAACACAAGTTAACATATTTTTGCTATTCTTTGCTTTCAGCCAAGGTCCATCTGACATCAACAATAATATCCCTTGTTCCACGTTCTCTTCTGAATCCAGCTTACATTTCTGGAAACACTCTATGAACATACTGCTACAACAGTTTTTGAATTATCTTCAGTAAGATTTTACTTGTGTGTGGTATTAATGATATTATTTAATAATTTCCACATTTGGTGGGATAACCAAATGGGTACAAATATGAATCTCTTCCAGTTTTGGCCATGTAGCTGTCTTCTAAGTGTCTAGGTATAGCTGAGTGAGTGCCTCCAGCCTGGCATCCCTTTGTTGAAACATCTCAAGGAGTATTCTGTCAATTCCTGGAGCCTTGTTTTTTTGCCAATTCCTTCAGTGCATCTTCAACTTCTTCCTTCCATACCATTGTTTTGTGACCATATGCCACCTCCTAAAATGGATGAAGATCAACCAATTCTTTTTGGAACAGTGACTCTGTGTATTCCTTCCATCTTCTTTGGATGTTTCCTGCATCATTCAGTATTTTGACCATAGAATCTTTCAATATTGCAACTCAAGGCTTGGATTTTTCCTCAGTTATTTCAGCTTGGGAAATGTCATGAATTTTATTTTCTTGGATCCATAATCAATGCCCATGGAAGCAGCAGTCCAGAAATCCAATGACATATTACACTGGACAAGTATGCTAAAAAGACCTCTTTGAACTATTCAAAAGTGAAGATGTCACTTTGAGGACTGAGTTGCACCTGACCCAAGCCATGGTATTTTCAATGGCCGCATAGGTGTGTAAAAGCTGGATAATGAATAAGTGAGACCAAAGAATAAATGATGTATGAATTATGGTGTTGGTGAAGAACATTGAATATACCATGGACTTCCAGATTAATAAACAAATCTGTTCTGGAAGTATAGCCAGAAGGCTTCTTGGAAGCAATCATGGTGAGACTTTGTGTCTTTACCTTGGACATGATATCTGGAGGGAGCAGTCTCTGGAGAAGGACATCACATTTCATAAAATAGAGTGTCAGCAAAAAAGAGGAAGACCCTCAACAAATTGACACAGTGCTTGCAACAATGGTCTCAACCATAACAATGATTATGAGTATAGCACAGGGACAGACAGTATTTCATTCTATTTTACATAGGGTGCTATGAGTTGGAACTGCCTCAACAACAACTAACAGCAACAACAGACAAAAGTATCAAGAAAGTACAGTGCTCAAAGATATGCCTGTAGGATTTCCCTTTACCAATGTGTTTCAAGAGCAAGTGTAAATTGATATATAATGTTGTCACTTCCCAGTTGTGGATGTCCCTGCTTATTATGCAAAGCTCTCATAATTAAGCAGACATAATTATTATTATTCCTCAATTGATTATTTATAAAAGATTCCCACAAGACCAAAGGTTTGAGGGGAGGAAGATGAGGCATCAGGAATATTTGCCTTCAAAGTTAGAGCCATCTTGTCATGTGCCCATTCCTGAGCAACTGTTTTTGCATGTATAACATGTTCCCTTCATTTTGGAGAGCTGGTTTACATGCATGGTTTGCCAGGTAACAACTAATTCATCACAGGCAGCTCAAGTTACATGGTAAATTTGCTAACCAGAAGGCTGGAGGTTCAAACCCACAAGCCACTCCTCAGAAGGAAGACTGCACAATCTACTTCAGTAGAGATACCACCTCAGAAACCCAAGGAAGGGCTGCTATGAGTTGGAATCAACTCTGTGACTGTGAGTTTTATTTATTTATTTATTTATTATTTATTTAGAGTGGTCAAGCAATCAATTTCTATCAGGGCTTAATATCAAGCCAACAGTTTCTTTTCCAAAGAAGAATAATACTTTTCTAAAAGCAGAAAATTATGCTCCAAATCCAAAGTTTTTGATCTGTGATAGATACATTATGCTGGCCAAAGGTTTTATAGAACATCCCTATCTATAACAGACACATAGGCAACTTTGAACCTAATGGATCATATGAGAAAGTGGAAGAACAGTTGTTACATGTCCTTGACTCTCTGCATAGCTTTTTGCTGTGAATGACCTCGCTCAAACTGGAAGCCTTATAATTTAGTAGTCAGTGGATAAGAACATTTTTGTTTTGTCTCCCAAATCCAAAAACTAAATATGAAAAATATATATGTGTCCTTTTGGGGAAGGATCAAGAAAAGGTTTACAGTATACATTTCTAGCAGTACAATAAAGTGCTACCAAAAGAGAAACAGCCTGTCTTCTATCCAAGGGATTCTGGGTTGGAAAATTTCATGATCAGCCATAACTGTACGGTGGTAATCAAAGTCAGATCTGTGTTTAACTTTCTTAGAGGACTGTCCTTATAAAGATCAACTGAGACTTCAATAGGATGCCCTACTATTTCATTCCCAGGCACATAATGATAAATGAACTACTACCAAAGTTCTCTTGGGGGACAAACAATTCTGATTATAGCTCTAGCCCTAATACTTATTAAAGTAGCCATATGTACTTATATCCAGAAATTAAGTGCTACAACCTGGCATATGTTGTCTCAAATGCCATCATTGAATTAAAAGAACACATTGCAATACCATTTGCCTTCATCATTCATGGTTTACAGAGACCTAACAATAGCACCTTTTTAAGGATATTTGTATTCTTCATATCAAAGTATTCCTCCAAGTCTTGGTAAAGATGGTATCTTTGAGACCTTGCCAGAGGAAGTAAGAAAGTAGGAGCATAGACTGAACATAATAAATTTATATCATCATTATTATTTCCCTAATTAGAGATGACTTTTCTCTGCATTTTCAATAAGAAAGTGTTGGCATATCGACTTCCTTTAATGTAGGCCATTGTTTGCCCCAGATTCAGGTAATTGAGCAAAGCTCTTAGCTGCTTGAGATACACATTAGATCCAGAATCTCTGGACAGTGATCCCACAAAAATTGATTCAGACTAATTTGTCCAACATTACACTACTTCCATGTTCATCTAATATTTTTACAATATGTGTGTGTGTATGGATGCGTATTTATATAGCTGCATATATTCTATGTTGCTGTCAAGTAGATTCCTATTTATTGTGACCCTATAGGAGAGAGAAAGAGATTTATCTCAAGGAAATGTCTCATACAGTTGTAGAGGCTGACAAGTCCCCAGTCCATTGGTCAAATATTAGGCTGATGGCTTCCCTTGACTCATGTAGCTGTAGGAGCTGATGAACCCCAAATTGGCAGATCTTAGAGCAAACGGTTGGCTCACAGGCTGCATAGGCTAAAAAAATCCCAAGATTGCCAGGCAATATGACAGGATCACTTTTGAATCACTGTACCATAAAGAATTGGTCAACCAATCATTTCAGGAGGTAATACATGAGCAGGAATCAATGGTATTGAAGGAAAAAAAAATCCAAGCTGCACTTAAAGAAAAACAAGGCTCTAGGAACTGATGGAATAACAATTGGAATGTTCCAACAAACAGATGCAGCTCTGGAGGTTCTTACATGTCTATGCCAGGAAATTTGAAAGAGAACTACCTGGTCAATCGATTGGAATACATGCTTGTGACTATTCCAAAGAAAGGTGATCCAACAGAATATAGAAATTATTGAAGAATATCATTAATATCAATATAAAGTTTTGCTAAAGATAATTCAAAACGATTGCAAACATGTCTTGACAGGGAACTTCCAGAAATTCAAGCTGGAATTCAGAAGATAACATGGAATGAGGGATATCATTGCTGATGTCATATGGATCTTGAATGAAAGCAAAGAACACCAGAAATATGTTTACCTGTATACCATTGACTATGAAAATATATTTGTTTGTGTGAATTATAAATTATGGATAACATTTCAAAAAATAGAAATTCTAGAACACTTCATTGTGCTCATGAGAAACCTGTATATAAACCAAGAGGCTGTCATCCAAAAGAACAAGGGAATACTACATGGTTTAAAATCAAGAAGACTATGCATCTGGATTGTATCTTTTCACCATATTTATTCTATCTGTTTGCTGAGCATATAATCCAAGAAGATAGACTAAATGGGGCAGAACACAGGATCAGGATTGTAGAATGACTCATTTACAATCCACAATATGTGGATGACTCAACTTTGCTTGCTGAAAGTGGAGAGGACTTGAAGCATTTGCTGATGAAGATCAAAGACTACAGAGTTCAGTATGGATTACACCTCGATATAAAGAAAAGAAGAAATCCTCAGAACTAGACCAAGAAGCAACATCATGATAAATGGAGAAAAGATTGAAGTTGTCAAAGATTTCATTTTATTTTGATCCACAAACAATACCCATGGAAGTAGCAGTCAAAAAATCAGACATGGTATTGCACTCGGAAAATATGCTGCAAAAGACCCTTTTAAAGCACTGAAGAGCAAAAATGTGACATTGAAGACTAAGGTATGTCTGACTCAAGCCATAGTATTTCCAATTGCTTCATATGCATGTGAAAGCTACACAATGAATAAGGAAGATCAGAGAATTGATGACTTTGAATTGTGGTGTTGTCAAAGAATACTGAAAAACCAGGGACTGCCAGACAAACAAAAGTGGAAGAAGTGCAGCTAGAATGCTCCTTAGAAGGGAGAATGGCCAGATTTCATCGCATGTGCTTTGGTCATGTTGTCAGAAGGGACCATTCCCTGAAAAGGCTATCATTCTGGTAAAGTAGAGGGTCACTGAAAAATGGGAAGACTCTGATGGGATGACTGATACAGTAGCTACAAGGATTGGCTCAAGCATAGCCAGGATTGTGAGAATGGTGCAGGACGGGGCAGTGTTTCATTCTGTTGTACATAGGGTCACTAAGAGTCATAATAAACTTGAAGATCTAACAACAACAATAACAACATTGCAGGCCACTGGATCAAGTCCAAAGACCCAGAGGTCAGATGATGAGAAGCCAGATAAAGGATCCAGATTGAACAATAAGTATGAGAGCTTTATCAGAATGTTCATATATGTGGGAACCAGATTGCATCCCTGAAGGAACTCCCTTTCAACTGATTGTCCACTCATAGCAGATCTCATCATGGAAGTCTGTACATTATACCGGGTCTCATCATGTGGGATGACTACATCATAATTGCCAAACTACTGGGAATAATGTCCCAACCAAGTTGACACACAACTTTAACCATCACAGTTTGTACTCAATATTTTTACTATAATATTAAATTGCAGCAGCTATCTCTTTTGTTAACATCTTGCTTTCCATAAGTCCTTGATTCTGGGGAATACTCACTACAGACGATAAGCAACTTTTGTTATATATGTATATTGGACTATGAGTACCCCAATCTAATTACTGGTTTTAAAATCTACCACATGAGATAACCAATTTCATTTTCACACCCTCAAGATTCTCTTCCTTTGAATCTAATTTTTGTGTAAAAATCTCTAGCAACTTGTGTTTGTCAAAAAGAGGGTCACTCTAAGTATTATGTCAATAACACTGTTTAATATTAGAAACAGAGCCTACAAAAATGTGGAGAGAGTCAGGAACCTGACAGTCTAGAAAGGCAAGAGTCACTGAGCACCTAAACTTAATGAATTGAGATGTGTAGTTCCCAAACTCTTAATTGTTGTTGTTATTTCCCGTTGAGTTGGACCCAACTCATAGCGACCCTTCCTTGGGTTTCCGAGGCAGTATCACTACAAAAGTAGATTGCCCAAACTTTCTTCCAAGGAGTGGCTGGTAGGTTTGAACGGCCAGCCTTCTAGTTAGCAGTCAAGTGCCTTAGGCACTATACTACCAGAGCTTCTAAACTTTCAGTAGAAAGCTCCAATTCTCAAAAGTCTCTGGAAAACTTTTAGCCTGAGAAGCCACTGTAACTCCAGTGGTTGCCTACTGGTCTGCCCATCACAACCTATTAAAAATAATGGCCCCCATTTACTTCTAATTTTCAAATCTGATCAGAGTCTCATAAGCAAACTCTAAGATGGAATGTTAAAAATAAAAGGGCCTAGGGAAATGTTGTTTCTGGCTTTTCCTTTGCAATACAAAAAAGTCCTTAAAAGTGGTTGGAGATGATGCAAAGTTGGCAAACTTGCAGTGCAGCACAGAATTGGATATTTTCACACCAGATAACTACCATGAACTGTTCTGTCACTTACCTCTCACCCAGACACTGCAGTCAATCATCTTGTAATTTCCTATTTAGCTGAAAAGTCTTTTAGCCATTGCTCATGCATCAGTACATGGCTATCTATCATTCTAAACAATGCAATCACCGGATGGCTCTGCATGAAATTGTACCTATTGTAAGGTATTCCTATGACCACTAACCAGAAAGCTGGCAGTTCAAACCCACCAGCCACTTCTTGGAAGGAAGGTTGGGCAATCTACTTCAGTAGTGATACTGCCTCGGAAACCTAACGAGGGGTTGCTATGAGTAGGGTCTGATTCGACAGCACGTAAGAACAACAATAACATTTTTCAAGGTCACTTCTTATTGTGTCTATATTGTACCAGTCATACTATTCCAGCTAGTGCCAGCACCATGAAGATTCATCTGCAAACTGGGTTTGTGATTTATTTATTTTTCTTTTGTCAGTTACTTTCTATAATGAATTTCCTCAGGTGTGTGGGTTGAGGAAGTGTTGGCAAAGGACTAGGAGCAGGTACCTATTGGGAGTCTAGCCTATGGGAGTCTGGGCTATTTATGGGATATTTGGGCCTTCCAGACATGATATCGTATATACTGTTTCAATTTTGCAATGTGATCCTATTATGCAAGACCACTTGTTTGCTTCTATAGATGCAATGAATGCATTTCATGATACGAAATACAGATCACATTGTGATTACTGTCTCTTAAACATTTTTTGTCTTCAACAGAGTAAAACATCAAGTCAAAAGCTGTTTTCTAATGAAAAACACTTGGTTTGATTTACATGAAAGAACTGTGATTCTCTTATTGAGAATCTTATTGAGATGTGTAGTTCCCAAACTCACTTATTTTTAGTATAATTGGGTTAGTTAAGTGTGGTGGTCTGGGCCTACTGTAAATCACTAGTTTACCTAGGAGATGAGTCAGAGCAGTACACCCAAATATGTTTTATTTTTTCTTCTTTTTTTTTCTTTTTCTAAATTCACACCAACCACTATGCTTTGGATAGTGTAATAAGCTCTAATGGTGCAATGGTTAAAGAAACTAGGCTGCTAGCAAAATATTGACAGTGAGAATCCACCAGCTATTCTTTGGGAGAAAGATGTGACAAACTGCTTCTGTTAAGATTACAGCCTTGGAAACCCTACGGAGCACTGTAGGGTCCCTCTGATTCAGAATCAGCCTGATGACCATGGATTTCTTTGGTTTTAGGTTAAGGTATGGCAATTTTACCTTTTCTCAAAGGGAATAGTACATCATGCCTCACTCCGTGAAATTTCTAGAAGATCCATTGCTGTTTCAGGTCCCTCAACATACATGGGTTCTATGTCCCACTCTCCAGAATGCATGTAAATTAAGAATGTAACTCTGGTAGCATAGTGCCTAAGGCACTTGACTGCTAACCAGAAAGCTGGCAGTTCAAATTCACCAGCCATTCCTCGGAAGGAAGATGGGACAATCTACTTCCGTAGCGATACTGCCTTGGAAACCCAAGGAGGGGTCGTTTTGAGTCGGGTCTAACTCGATGGCACATAACAACAATATCAATAAGCTTCTTTTAACTTCCTGTTTACCAGGTTCACACTGTTGTTCTTTCCGACGTCAAGAAAATAAATGTCACAGTTGACTATAACTGAGACATGGTGACAAGATAGATCTAGATGAAAAACACTAAAAATATACTGCTATACTTGTCACATGATACTGTATTTCTACAATTTTTGGTTGATACAAATGTAATGAAAATTAGTGTCTTGATTGTAATGTGTTGCAAACACATTACAGAGACTATGATTTTCTCCAGTAAAGAAATTATATATACAACAACAGTTCTGATTGGTATCAATATCTGCTTAATTTGGGTATAATATTCTCCAAGGAACAGTTGGCTTTTATACTGGTCAAATAGAAACTGAATGCAATTATGTTATAATCACTCACTGTATCTTTAAAATATTTGCTGATAGCTCAATTTATTGCATATCTCCTGGTATACAATATTTCTTTTGCTTTTTTAATCTTATAGTTGGACAGTTAGTGAGGGATTACTTAGGGACTTACCTTTAACTGTTTCTCCATTCTACAGGTAAAAGTACTAATGCGGGGCTTCAGCAAGTTACTAAGATTATCTGTTTCCACTAATCAATTTTGTCATAAAAATAATCATAGGATGGTCTGCAGTCTCTCTAAATCCACTTTGAGATATACTTAGCCTACAATTGTGACATCATCATATGTCTTATTTTATGCCATTATTGTGTTGTTTTGATTACTATTGCTTTATGTTAAATGTTCACATTATGTATTTTAAAACCTGTAATTTCTTTCCTTTTCTTTTTCCTTTTTTGTCATTTCAAAAGATGCTTGGCTCTTTTAAGACTTTTGCATATAT
>NW_006921973.1:2407287-2419643 GCF_000298275.1 Orycteropus afer afer
CTTTTTTTTAAATCAACTTGTCACATCTCTATTTGGAGTTGTGTCAAATTTATAGATCCATTTTAAAAGATTTTACATTTTAATAAGACTATTAACAATTCCACCCCTCATTGTCAGTTTGTCATTCTGTCATTCTGTGGTGGCTTTCATGTTGCTGTGATGCTGGAAGTGATGTCACTGGTATTTCAAATATCAACAGGGTCAAAGTTTGCCATGGTGGACAGGTTTCAGTGACACTTCCAGACTAACACAGAAGAAGGACATAGTGATCCACTTCTGAAAAAAAATTGTTCAGTGAAAACTTAATGAATACTAGTGAAACATAATCTGATAGAACTGTATAATGAGTCCTTCAGGTTGGAAAGCACTCCAAATATGACTGAGAAAGAGTTGCCTCCTCAAAGTAGATTTCACCTTAATAACATGTTGGGGTAAAGCATTTGGGACTTTCACTGGTAATGAATTTCACTGGTAATGAATTCTTCTCACTCAGAATGAGAAGAAACCCTTGAAAATATCCCTTTATAATTGGAATGCGGAAAGTGCAAAGTATGAATTAAAGAAAATTGGAAGTTGTCAAAAATAAAATGGAACACTTGAAGATAGATATTCTAGGCATTAGTGAGTAAAATGGACTGGCATTGGTCATTTTGAATAAGGCGATCATGTGGTCTACTATGCCTTGAATACAAATTGAAAACGAATGGTGTCACATTCATTGTCTAAAAAAACACTTCAAGATCTATCCTGAAGTACGGTTCTGCCAGTGATGAAACAATGTTCATACTCTTACAAGGATAACCAGCTAATACTATTAATATTCAAATTTACACACCAATCATTAAAGCCAAGATGCAGAAGCTGAAGAATTTTACCAACTGCTGCAGTCTGAAATTGACGAAACATGCAATCAAGATGCACTGGCAATAACTGGTGATTGGAATCCAAAAGTTGGGAACAAAGAAGGATTGGTAGTAAGAAAATATGGCCTAATGATAGAAATGATACTGAAGATTGTATGATAGACTTTTGCAAGAAAATAACTTATTTATTTTAAATATCTTTTTTAAGCAGCATAAACAAAACTATGCACATAGGCCATGCCAGATGGAACATACAGGGATCAAATCTACTACATCTGTGGAAAGAGATGATGGAGAACCTCAATATCATCAGACAGAAGAAGGCCAGGGGCTGACTGTGGAACAGACCATCAATTACTCATATGGAAGTTGGAGCTGAAGTTGAAGTAAATTAAACAAGTCCTGAGAGCCAAAATACAAGCTTGACTATTTAAAGACCAGTCAATGAAATCAATCTTATACTGTTAGAATACAAATACCAGTAAATTCCAAATAAAAATAATGATTGAGGGTATGTCTTGTTACAGTAAAATAATTAAATAAATAATAAATTAATAACTAAAAGATATCTAGAAAATCTTCAAATGCTTACAATGACACAAAAGATTTCTAAATAATCTGTGACTCAAATGTACCTTATACATACCACATGAACATTTAGAAAATAAATCCCAATGTAATCATAATAAACACAACATATCAAAAAAATCATATTCATCTAAAGTAATTATGAGATAAATTTATCACTTTAAATAGTTACATTAAAAATATATTTCAATTAATTAGATATATCTATATAAAAACCTAAGAAAAAAACAAATTAAACCATAAGTGGTTGAAAATAAATGTCATAGGGAAAATGAAAAATCAATAAATTTGAAAATGTAAAATTAATTTTAAAAATATCACAAAAATAAATTCTTAAGAGAGTTTGATAAATCTCTGGGTTGGTTGATACTCAAACCCTCTGCTATTGAGTCAATCCAGACTCAGAGTGAACCTAAAGGACAGAGTAGAACTGCCCTGTAAGGTTTCTAAGCCTATAATCTTTAAGGAAGCCACTGCCATCTCTTTCATCTTTGCCATGCAGCAGCAGGAAGATTCAAACAATTGACCTTCAGGTTAGCAGCCAAGTGCTTTAACCACTCCACCACCAGCCTCCTAGTTAGGGTGATAAAGGGAAAAAATATGAAGAGGTGAAGACAAAAAATTTCCAGTATTAGAAACAAATAAAAACATGATTTTATACCAAGTGTAGTTTGTCAAATAAATTCAAGGGAGGGTTAACATTTGGAAATCAATAAATCAATATACTCCGATAAGTTAAGCGGAAAAAATTGGTATGATTCTTCCAATAAATAAATAAATAAATAAAAATTAATTATTAAAAAGTATAGGCCAATCAGGAGTAAAAAAAAGATTTTCTTCAATTAGGTAGAATATGTACAAACAACTGTAGTTAGCATAATCCATCATGATAAAAGCCTTAGGGCATTCTTCTAATATCTGAAGGGATCAAAGATGTCTGTTTCATCTTTTATTTAACATCATATGGCTTCTTTTACCAAGTTGTTGTTGTTGTTGTTGTTGTTATGTGTTATGTTGTTATGTTATGTGCTATGAGTCAGACCTGACTCATAGGGACTCTTCCTTGGGTTTCTGAGGTGGTATCACTAACAAAGTAGATTGCCCAACCTTCCTGGCTGGTGGAATTGAACCGCCAGCCTTCTGGTTAGCAGTCAAGTACCTTAGGCACTATACTACCAGAGCACCTTTTTTCAATAAAACAAAATGGAAAGACAAAACATAAAAATTAGAAAGAGAGAAGTAAAATTTTCTCTACTTATAGATAACATATTTATATAAAATATCAGTATAAAATATCATACTACAATCACTAATTGCAGAAAATTCATAAGATAAATTATTCATATGAGACAATTCATATTGGTAAACTTCAAAATATTGTGCACGTTAATAAGCAAATGGGATAGTTTCTGTCTTCTTTGAAATGAAAGAAGTCCTTAAAAGGATTATGATGCAGTATCTTGTATTGATAATATAAGGATATCTTATAGCTACAGATGTTTTTTCACAATATATTCTATTTGTCTTTTTCAATTTTCCTCTTACTACCTTATTTGCTATTAGTATAGACACAAGGAGCTCTGGTGGCCTAGTGGATAAAGCATTTGAGTGCTAACCAGAAGGTCAGCAATTCAAGTCCAACAGCTGCTCTGCAGAAGGAAGATGTGGCGATCTACTTCCTTAAAGATGTATAGCCTCAGAAATCCAATGGGTATCTCTATGAGATTGATTTGACTCGATGGCAGTGAGTTTGTTTTTTACTATAAATATACTAAACTTACATATATGAATATTTTGTGTTTGTCCATTAGTAGCCAGTTGTTTTTAAGTGCTCTTATGTTGGTTTTGAATCAGAGTGACCCTACATACAACAGAAAGAAACACTGACTGGTCTGCAACATTCTTTCAATGGTTGTTATGCTTGAACCCAACACTGCTGCCCACTGTGTCAATCCATCTTGTTGAGGCCCTTCCCCTTTATTGCTGACTCTCTATATTGTGAAGCATGATATCTTTCTTCAGGGATTCATTCTTCCTTATAACATGACAAAAATGTGAGAGAGAAAGTTTTGTCATTCTTGAATCTAAGGGGCATTCTAGTTATACTTCTTCCAGGAAAGATTTGTTCATTCTTCTGGAAGTCCATGAAACATTCAATATTTTTTTGCCAACACCACATTTCAAATGCATTAATTCTTCTGCTGTCTTTCTTACTCATTGTCCAGCTCTCACATGCATATGAGGCTATTGAAAATGTCATAATTTGGGTCAAGCACACCTTAGTTTTCAAAGGAACATCTTCACTCTTTAACACTTAAGAGTTCTTTTGCAACATATTTGCTCAGTGGGATAGGTCTTTTGATTTCTTGATTGCTGCTACCGTTGGTGTTGACTGTGGATCTAAGTAAAATAAAATCCTTGGCAATGTCAATATTTTCTCCATTTATCATGATGCTGCATCTTGATCCAGTTGTGAGGATTTTTGTTTATTTTGAAATGTAATCCATACTGAGGGCTATACCTTTTATCAATAAGTGCTTTAAGTCATCTTCTCTTTCAGCTAGGAAAATTTTGTTATCTGCATATCACAGATTGCTAATGAGTCTTCCTCCAATGCTGATGCTACATTCTTCTTCATATAGCCCAGTCTCTCAGATTATTTTCTCAGCATACAGATTGAATAAGTATGGTGGAAAAATACAACCCTCATACACATCTTTCCTGATTTTAATCCATATAGTATCACCGTGTTCTGTACGAACCACTGCTTCTTGGTCGATGTACAGGTTCCACATGAGCATAAAGAAGTGCACTGGAATTCCCATTTTTCTCAATGTTACCCATGATTTCTTAATATTCACACAGTTGAAAGCCTTTGTGTAGTCAAATGAAACATAGGAAAACGTTTTTTTTTTTTTTTGGTATTCTTTGCTTTCAGCTAATATCCATCTGACATCAACAATGACACTCCTCATTCCATGTCTTCTTCTGAGTATGGCTTGAACTTCTTGTCTCTAATATTTAAAGAAACAGACTGCCATATCTTTTCTGATTTTATTTATTTATTTATTTAAGTTTTTATTGTGCTTTAGGTGCAAGTTTACAGTGCAAAGACTGTTTTACATTCAACATTACGTGTACATTTAGTTTTACCATCCCCAACCATAAGCCAGTCTCCTCCCTTCCCTGCCCAGTAACGCCCCTCTCCTCATGTCCTTCATAGTTGTGCACTCCTGTGTGTCCTGTATTTCCTCCATGCAAATGTTGTCCCTCTGGTGCCCCGTGGTCAATTGCTACAAGGGATGCATTTCCATAGAGTATGTGGGTGTGTCACCCCAGCTTGTGGTATGCATGTACATCTTGTTTACTATTGGGCTGAAAGTCAGCCCCTGAGAGTTAGTTTTATTCCAGGTGCAGAATGTATTCCAGGGCCATAGTATTGGGGGTCTCACTAGACTCTATTCGAGCAGTAATTCTTGTCATTATTGAGTTTTTGGATTTAATTGCATGTTTTTCCTTCCACTCTATCCAGAATCTCCAGATTTAATCCTGTCCTGAGTGGTTGGCATTGGTAGCTGGGCACTATCTACTTCTTCTGATCTTGAGGGCCATCGTGTTCTAGGGCTGATTGCTTCCAAATGCCTTTGTTTTTTTTTGGCACTCTTCTTCACTTCCGACGATAGGACACAATTAGCTTGCTGCATCTTAGACGGTTGCTTGAAAACTTTTAAGACTCCAGTCATTGCTTCTTAGTCATGTGCTACCTCCTGAAATGTTTGGATGTTGACCAATTATATTTGCTACAATGATTGTGTGTATTTATCCACTTTATTCTGATGCTTTTTGTATATTCAAAATTTTCCTCACAGAATCTTTCAATATTACAGCTCAAGATTTGAATATTTTCTTTAGTTCTTTCAGCTTGAGAAATGGCAGGCATGTTCTTCCCTCAGGATTTTCAAACTTAAAGACTTTGCATATTTCCTTATAACAAATTACTTCATCTTCTCTAGCTGCCCTTTGAAATCAATTCAGCCTTTTCACTTAATCATTTCTTCCATTCACTTTAGCTACAGTTCATTCAAGATAAAGTTTCAGTCTCTTCTGATATTCCATTTTAGTCTTTTTTTTTTTCCTTTCCTGTCTCTTTAATGACATTTTGCTTTCTTGATGTGTGATGTCCTTGATCTCACCCTACAACTCATGTCATCTTCAATTACTGGTGTTCAAAGCATCAAATCTATTTTTGAGATGGTCAGTAAGTTCAGGTGGGACATATTCAAAGCCTTCTTTTGTCTTTTGTGGACTATTTTAATTTTCTTCAGCTTTAATTTAAATTTGTATATGAGTAATTGATTGTCTCTTCCACAGTTGGCCCCTGACCTTGTTCTGACTGATGATATTGAACTTCTTTGCAAATATAGTCAATTTGGTGTCTGAATATTCTCTCTGGCAAGATCCATATATATAGTATCCAATTATGTTGTTGAAAAAGATATTTACCATGAATAGCGGGGTTCCAGGAGCTCTGGTAGCATAGTGCTACCAGACTGCTGGAACCAGAAAGCTGGATATTCAAACCCACCAACCACTCCTCCAAAGGAAGGTTGGGCAATCTATTTTCATAATGATACTGCCTCAGAAACCCAAGGAGTGGTTGCTATGAGTCGGGTCTGACTAGATGGCATATAACAATAACAGTAACAGCAGGGTTCCAGTAATATGGCACAATAGGCAGACAAACTACACAGACCCTCTTCGACAGAGAAAAGAGGAACCAATTAACCCAGATACAGAAGATAATCCTGGAGCCCTGAGCTTTGAAAGGAAGGATACCAAAGTGGACTAAACTCCAGCCAATAGAAAAACCTGATTGAAAACACAGAAAAAGAAGACATACTGAGCTGTGGACCATTAGCAACCCTGATGGAATGGACAGCTTGTATATTGCCAAATGGTGTTACAAAAAAAAAAAAAAAAAAACCTCACTGCCATGAACTTAGTCTGGACTCATGGTGACCCCTGCTTAAGTTTCTAATGTGGTATCTCTACAGAAGTAGATTGCCCAATTTTCCTTCCAAGGAGTGGCTGGTGGGTTTGAACCACCAACCTTCTCGTTAGCAGTCCAATGCTTTAGGTACTATACTATACCAGAGCTCCCAAGAGGTGTTAGAACCTAAGAATTAACCTAAAAATTGGCCCTGCTAACCAGGGCCTGCATGGAGGACTGCACTGTGGCTGGTGAATAAAAAGGGAAGCAACAAAGAGGGAGATGGCATGAGCTGTGGACTTTTGGCTGTCTAGAGGGCCCACCCATTTTAAATGTTTACAAGCAGTTCAACTATTTTGGATATTTAAAGCAACAGCATTCTTCAGATTCCAGGGAACTAGGAATGGGCTCCACTTCCTATGGACAGCAAGGACATTCCAGGCACTGAGGAATGGAAAGGTGCAACATTCACCTTGTTACTCTTATACTTCTATTGGTGAACAGAGGTGTGGCCATCCCTCACTCTTACCCACCTTTTGGGTCAGCAGGAATTCCATTCCAATCTGTGTGCTCTGATGGAGCCTGGGTACCTTGCCCTGCACTGCCCCACGCTGTCCAAGTTTTTTTCTTTTCTTTTCTTTTTTAGTTTGTTTGTTTTTATTTGTTTTAAAATTATTACTATTTATTTTTTTCTTCTTTCATCCTTTTTATTACTATTCTTCTTCCCTTACCTGGTTCTAGTTTTCAGCTTTTTCTCTCTTCCCTTTTCCTGGTTCTCATTTTTTCTTTTTTGTGGTTCTCACCATTCCTTGTTTTTGTCTTCACATTTTTTCCCATTTTTTTCTTCATTATTCTCCTACTCTGATCACTTTTCTCTCCCCAGATAGTGCAGTTTTTTTTTTTTTCTTTTATTAATATTTATTTTGGCTTTCTAAGTATTTCTTTAAACATTTTCTCTCATTTATTGCCTTTCTTCTTTTCTTTTTCTATTTTTGTCTTTTTGATGATTGTTCCTGTGTGTTTTTGCAGTGTGTGTTTTTTGTCCTCTTGCTTTTATTTTTTGATGTTTTTTTCAATTCTTGTGTTTGTCTAAGTGGGAGACAGCAATCGTGCCCATACAATCATACCAACCTGCACCTCCTCAGCTCATCTTACTGAGTGAGAGCTACCACTTCCTTCTACACCAACTGGCCAATAATAATACATGACCACCAATAAGAGCCTGACTAACCCTTAACTGCTCTTCAGAATCAGTTAACAGAGACCCCTTTCTCTATCATAATCACCAGGGGAGACATGGTGAGTGCATAAGTGCTGCCAACTAGTGAATAGAGGGGCATAATAACCTGCTTACTCAGATACATTAAAAAAAAAAGAAAACTAAAATCTTGGGTGAATCACTCGAACATACAATCACCAATTAAATTAAACACAACAAAGTCAGTGTCTCAGAGAAAACAGGCCATCACAGTCCACACAAAGAAGCAAGATAAAATAGTAAAAACAGGGGAACAGGATACAGACACAGAGCATATCCCTGAGGAAGAAGCAGCATTAGAATTTCCTGATAGGAATTCAAAGGAATTATACTTAGATACCTTCAGTGGATTGAGAGACAGATCATGGAAAACTGACAGAAGTAAGGAAAACAGGTAAGAGCATGAAACAATGTCAGAAGAAAATACAAGAACAAAATGAAAAAAAAAAATGAAAAATTATAAATGAAACAAAATCTGCAGATAGAAATCTAGAAGATTGATACTAAATTTCCAGAAATATATAACACAGTGAAAGGGCAAAAGAGTAGAATAGAATCAATGGAAGACAGAATTAATGAGATTGAAGACAAATACCTCAATACTTCATCAGAAAATTATCTACCAGAATAAAGATCAAAACAAAATTAAGAAAGCCTAAGATTCATGTGAGACACAATCAAAAGGAATACATTGGAATTCCAGAACAGGAAGAGAAAAGGAAAATCACTGAGAAAATTGTCCAAGATTTTTTGAAAGAGAATTTCCCTGGTATGATGAAAAATGAGAATATATCCATTCAGGAACTCCGACAAACCCACCACAGAATAGACCACAAAAAAAAAATCACCAAGACATAAATATCATTATCAAACTCACCAAAACCAGAGACAAAGAAAGAATCCTGAAAGCAATACAGGAAAAACAAAAAATTACCTACAAAGGTCAACCATTAAGAATAAATTCTGATTTCTCAGAAGAAACCATGCAAGCCAGAAGGCAATGGGAAAGTATATATAAAACCCTGAAAGAGAAACATTTCCAGCCAAGAATTATAAGCCCAGAATTGTCCCCAAATATGGTGGTGAAATTAGTACATTTCCAGATAAGCAGAAATTAAGGGAATTTGTTAAAACCTGACCACCTTTACAAGAGATACTAAAGGGAGTCCTGTGAACAGAGAACCAGTAAGAGCAAACAACAATGGACCAAAATACACAAGATGACATAACCCAGATACCAACACAACTATGGAAGTATCCAAAGTAAAATAAGCTTACAAGATTGTAAACAGGGAACCACAGACATCACTTGGCAAAGAAAGATAATTGCTAACCAAAAAGAAGGAAAAAAATGTGTATCTATAAAACACCTATATGGTAGGGAATCAAGACAGTTGTAAGATAGACTGGACTATTTTAAACTCAGGGAGAAAATTATAAATCACAGGGTAACCTCAAAGAAAAATTATAAACCTTCACACCACAATAAAAAAAGAGGACAAGCACAAATATTTAGCAAATACTAAAAGAACAGCAACAAAGGAAATGATAACATGATTCATAAAGAAAATGAGCTCAGCACAGAAAATAATACATAACCAAGAAACCAGTAACACGATGAGAAAACACATAACAAAATGACAGCAACCAATTTACATTTGTCAATAATTACACTGAATGCCAATGGATGAAGTGCACCACTCAAGAGATGGAGAGTTGCAGACTGGGTAAGATAACTTAACACATTGATATGCTGTTTCCAAGAGACATACCTTAGAGACAAAGACAAAAATAGACTAAAAATCAAAAGTTGGAAAAAGGTATATCAAGCAAATGGCAACCAAAAAAGAGCAGGAGTGGCAATATTAATATTGTTGTTATTGTTGTTAGGTGTCATCGAGTCATTTCTGACTCATAGTGACACAATGCACAGCAGAACAAAACATTGCCTGATCCCACACCAGCCCCACGATCCTTTCTATACTTGAGCCCATAGCTGCAACCATTCTCATTGAGGGCCTTCCCCTCTTTCACCGACCCTTCACCTTACCAACCATGACATCCTTCTCTAGGGAATGATCCCTTCTGACAACATAACCAAAGTAGGTGAGACGAAGTCTGGCCTTTCTCACTTCCAAGGAACATTCCAGCTGGACTTTCACCAGGACAGATTTGTTAGATCTTTTAGTAATCCATGGCATTTTCAGCATTCTTCACCAGAGAGCAGTGGGATTCAGGTAAGGGGAGGGCAGAGAGGTTTCAAACAGCTAAGGAAGACAAACTTGTCTGTCAGTTCATGGTGGCTGGTGTGTTGCTGTGAGGCTTGAGGCTGTGCCATCAGTGTTTCAGATGGCAGCAGGGTTGCACATTGTGTACAGCTTTCAACACAGCTTACAGACTGAGACAGACTAGCAAGATGGAAGAGGCCATCCACTTCTCAAAGAATTGTCCAGGGAAAACCTTATGAATAGCAATATTAATTTCTGTTAAAATCAACTTTAGGACAAAAACCACCATAAGAGACAAGGAAGGGCATCATATAATGATTAAAGGATCAATTGAACAAGTTGTTATAACCATAATAAATATTTACACACCAATGAAAGAGTCCCAAAATACATAAAGAACTCAACTTCTGTGTTATTCTAATATCATTCCTTTCATATGATAATGTATGAGGGAGTTTGCATTAGAATAATAGATTTTGTGGCATAAAAGACTGGGTTCAGAAATATTTTGCATTAATTTTTATGTTTATTAGTGATTTGTGAAATATATTCTGTAAAAGGAAATATCATCCTTTTAAATTTTATGTCTGATATTTTATATTCCAGTTAAAGTTTATATTATCACTTTGTAATGGATCTTTCCTTAGCCAGATGGAAGCTGTTATAAACACTTCCTAGTCTATGTCCTTGTTGTTCACTCTGCAGTTACCTCTTTCCATACAAGGATAAATTAAATTAGCATCTTAGATTCTCTATTTGGTCATTTGGAAATGGAAGTATGCTAAGTATCTGGTACATATTTTCCCAAGTGTGGGAGAGAATAAATGTTCAGTTATTTGCTAGAACTCATGTTATGGAGAAAAAAAGAAAATATAATTATATTTATTTGGACTGAAAAATGGTGCATTCTCTTTCTGATAAACTTGTTCATAATTCTTTAATAGTCTTGTTCAATGAATTTGAACTGATTATAAAGTATAAATCTCAGAGAATAAAAATTAAAATGGGTCTGTGACAAGCTATATCAGATGCACAAGACAGTCTATGAAAATAAATGCAAACTTTTTAATACTCTTTCAATTAAACTGCACATCTTTTAATATATTCACTAAATGCCATTCCATTATAAATAATGGAATAGAAAAAAAAATGCATTATCGATATTTCATGATACCATTCTTCTAAGCTAATAAACCTTTAAATGTTTTGGTTTCACCAAAAACTTTAAAATATATGAAATAATGTTAAACATCTAATAATATAATTAAAGGAAAGTGGCTGTATTCCCACAACATGGTTGTGTTAAGTATATTATGTTAATATCTACATTAATCCTCTAAATCTAATGATATCACTCCATTGATACTACAGATTTTTTTATATCTTAAAATCATTACCCCACATATTTTAATTTTGTTCAGTGAAACTTTACAGTTAAGTACTTTCTAGATACTTCTTGGAGGAGAAAAAAATATTGTGAGGTCATGAAAACAGTATGTTCCAGATGTCAAAAACACTGGGAAAGTAATTTTCTCCAGAAGAAGATCATAGGCAGAGGCTCTTTTATTATTATTATTATTATTAACATAATTATTCATTTTAAAAGTACTAGCTCAAGTATCAGCTTATCCAGCCACTACACCAACAATATTTGTAAGTTCCTATTAGGAGTTCTCATAGGATTCTCCATAGCTTACTCATGTTGTTGTTGTTAGCTGCCATCAAGTCATCTTTGACTCATAGCTACATTATGCACAGCAGAACGAAACACCGTCAGGTCCTGCACCAGCTATGGATCCCTGCTATACTTGAGCCCATCACCACAGCCACTAAATCAATGCATCTCATTGAGGGTGTTCCCCTCTTTCCTCCACCCTTCACATTACCAAGCGTGACATCCTTCTCTAGGGAGTGGTCTCTTCTGATAACATGACCAAAGTAGGTGACATGATGGCAGGCCATTCTTGCTGACAAGGAGCATTCTGGCTGCACTTCTTCCAAGACAGATTTGTTAGTTCTTTTAGCAGTCCATGGTACTTTCAACATTCTTCACCAGCACCACAACTCAAAAGCATCGATTCTTCTTCAGTCTTCCTTATTCATTGTCCAGATCTCACATGCATATGAGGTAATTGAAAGTGTCCTGGCATGTGTCGGGCACACCCTAGTCCTCAAAGAGACATCTTTGTTCCTTAGCACTTGAAAGGGTTCCTTTGCAGCTGACTTGCCCAGTGCTATGCGTTGCTGATGTCCTGACTGCTGCTTCCATTGGCATGGATTATAGAATTTATTGATTATGCATTTATTTTTTGTTGGCCCTAGAATCTCAGGTCCTGGATAGTAAGGAGAACGTGTAATTATTTTATCATTGCAACCTCTTTAATTGTCTATCCTTCTCTAACAACTATTTTTTCTCCTTTTTTTTTTTT
>NW_006921973.1:2419743-2420813 GCF_000298275.1 Orycteropus afer afer
GACTCGACGGCAAATAACAACATAACAACAACATGTTTACGAGACATTGCAATGTTAGGTAGTGTTTGTATGCAAATATCTCATAAGTTAAGATATATTCCTTGGTCTCTACAATCAAGCATCAATATACCTACTTGACCTCCCATGATTATAGATAATCATGATTGATTATTATTCCCTCTTGTTTTCCAAATAAACCCATTACTACTCCTAGTTCACCAATCCCAGAATGACTCTATCAGGTATCTAGAAGATCAAATGAATTCCCAGTTTTGTCTTTTCCTCGTCTATTATATCTAATTTAAAAATTTTTGACTTTTCTTCCAAATCTATTCCATCTTCACTTATTTATCTCCATATTCGACATTGTTATATCCTCATTCTAAGACATTACTTTGAACTCTCACCTGTACTATCACTTATGGCTGTTCTCTTTTCTTTCTCTCTGGTACATCCTAAAATAGTACCCCAAATATATAAATCATATATTTTACTTCATGCTTACAATCTTCACTGTCTTTCATTGAGACATGCTCAAAAATCATTTAGCTTTCCAAATCATCACAGATTTGGCCCCTGCCTAATTAATATTTGATTGTGTATCTTATACTCTGAATGTAACCTCACTGATACACAGTTCCTGCAACAAACTCATGTGTTTGCACTTGCTGTTCCCTCTGTCTATGTCACTCTTCCCTCAGACCATAGTAAATAGTCAGCAAATACTCAAACACCAAATACTTATTGATAGCTTAACAAAAAGTCTTAAAAAGTAAGAAGAATATAAACACTTTATTTCATATAAAATAGACCTTGAAACATCACATGCTACATTGTTGTTGTTGTTATTTGCCATCGAGTCGGCCCTGACTCATAGCGACCCTTCCTTGGGTTTCGGAGGCAGTATCACTACAGAAGTAGGATTGCCCAACCTTCCTTCCGAGGAGTGGCTGGTGACATGTTACATTAGTGAATGTAAAATTCAGAAAGAAAATAACATCATAAAAAATACAGGAAACAAAAAGGTTTATAAATATACTTTTAAAGATCAGAAACGCAATTGATAATAG
>NW_006921973.1:2420913-2422937 GCF_000298275.1 Orycteropus afer afer
AAAAAAAAAAAAAAAAAAGAGTATGTGTACTTTTCTAACTACACACTAAAACCACATTCATTTTAAAGCACCTTTAAAACTTGATTTTTATCAAATATTGCATCAAATTATATATAATTTAATTAACTTCAAAAATCATAAATCATTCAGATCATTTTTGCTCACAAGGTGAAGTAAATAGATTAATTTACAAATGTACAAAAATATCTTATTTCAACTAAGTGATATTTATTCAATGATATAAGAAATTTCCTGATAAATCAATTAATATATCAAATCCATAACAAAAATACAGAAATATCTTATAGGAGATCAGTAAGCATTCTAAATATTTCTGATTTAACTATCTTCTAAAGACAGCCTTTTTTAAAGACAGAATAGGGACCCAGTGGTAGTTCAGTAGTTGTGCACTCCCTTCCACATGGGAGACACAGGTTTGATTCCCAGCCAATGCACCTGAAGTGTAACTACCACTCCTCTGTCAGTGAAGAGTTGAATATTGCTATGATGCTCCAAAGGTTTTAACAGAGTTTCTAGACTAACAAAGATTAGGAACAAAGATCTGGAGATTTACTTCCAAAAATAAGACAATGAAAACTTTATGAACCACCATAGTCAATCTGCTTGTATATGATCACCATGAGTTGGGACGTGACCTAATGGCAAATAACAACATACACACAATAAACATTTATTTTCCAAGTTAAATTATCTGTCACAATAAAATATATTTTGGGCTATTTCTTCATAAAATGTTAACATTCTACTTTATTATCTTTATCATTTAATTTTATAATGAATGACAGGAATAACTGATACGGTAGCATAGAGAACAGTAGAACTATAGTAAGGGAAGAGCAAGACTCTACAAGCCCACTGATTTACAGAAGCAACTGATAAGCAAAAAGGGCATATAAAATTAAGGTTAAACATGCCCCCTGGACAAGACACTAGGACGATACCCACATATACCAAAATTGGTGATTTCCATACTAACAACAACATTAATAAACTGTAATAAAAAGAATAATGGATTCAAATTTAGATAAGAAATTGTGGGGAATTTCATTAAAAATACAGTAGAACTAGGGTATATCTGTTTTATTTTATCTTTCTACTTCTCCATTTTTCCTGATGTTCAGACTACTTTGGAAATGACTGATCTAAGTGAATTCTACTGCAATTAGCCATCCAAAAACAAAAAAACAGACTCACTTACATCGAGTCATTTCAACTCATAGTAACCCTTCCTTGGGTTTCCAAGACTATATATCTATGGAAGTAGATTGCCCAATCTTCCTTCTGAGGAGTGGCTTCTGGGTTTGAACCACCAGCCTTCTGGTTAGCAGTCAAATACCTTAAGCCACTAGAGCTAAGAAAAATTTAATGTGGTTAAAAAGTGAAAGGAAACCAAGATAAAAATTCTCTAGCCTTCATAATATGGAATGATGGGGAAACATTAGAAAATAGGAGTTATAGGATTATTTTTGGTCAGAAGACAAAAGTTTTATCCATGAAAACTTTCATACAGAGTATTTAGTGCTAATGTCAACATAGGAGTTGATCCTTTTGGTGTATATTTCTATTGCCTCTTTAAAGGTAGTGTCATTGGCAAATATTTCCTTTGTCTGTATAATAAGGCAATAATTATGTCTGAAAATGGCAGCATGTCACTGAATCTCCACAACAAACATAGAAATTAAACGTTGACAAAGGGGTAAATTCACTACTGCTGCATTTTTCTCCATACAGGTAGATGGATTTTAATCTCTAAGTATTAAATTCAGATTTTTTTTTTATTATTTTATTGTGATTTGGGTGAAGATTTACAGAGCAAATTCACTTTCCATACAGCAGTTCATATACACTTTGTCTCATGACATTGACCACAGTTTACCACACAATGCAACAGCTCCCCTCCCACCTCCTCCCCACAGTTACCTCTTCCCAGTGTCCATCTCTCCATGGACTCCTATCCCCTGAGCTGTCTCCCTGTGCATAAGCAGCCCTTCTTTCTCCCATGA
>NW_006921973.1:2423037-2423626 GCF_000298275.1 Orycteropus afer afer
AGGTAAATGTTCAACTCGTATGCCTGTCTTTTGTTTGAGTGGAAACCACAGGTGTGGGTTTGACTCCAGATCCAAAGGGCAGCTAGGGGCCAGAGTCTCAGTGGTTCTATCCAGCTCTCTGAGACCAGCAAACCTGCCCCCCCTTTTTTTCCTCCAATGATTTTGAGTTTTGTTCTACATTTTTCTCCCTTTCTATCAAGGATCTCCTACATAGATCCCCTTTCAAGTGTATGACAGTG
Source organism: Orycteropus afer afer (assembly GCF_000298275.1). Classification (NCBI taxonomy): domain Eukaryota; kingdom Metazoa; phylum Chordata; class Mammalia; order Tubulidentata; family Orycteropodidae; genus Orycteropus; species Orycteropus afer. Next base: position 2,423,277 of record NW_006921973.1, read on the forward strand.
GTAGCCAGGCACCGTCTACTTCTTCTGATCTCATCGTCATATAGCCTGTAGATCAGATGGTGTACCAGTCACTAGGATTAATTGTATCCATGAATTTTGGTTTTCTTCATTTTTCTTTGTTCTGAATGAGGAGAGACCCATAGTTGTATCTAGATGGCAGCTTGCTAGCTTTTAAGATTCCAGTTGCTACTTGCTAAGGTAGGAGGTGAAACAATGTTTTGTATAGTATGTTTTGCCAATTGAGCTTGATGTCCCCTGCGACTATGGTCCCAAACCCACAGGTTCAACTACTTGGTCTCTCTGGGTAGCTGGCTGTGACCAAGCAGTGACCACAACCTTGCCCCTTGTCA
>NW_006921973.1:2425500-2426122 GCF_000298275.1 Orycteropus afer afer
GGTCTATGTATCTGTCATTAAACCAATACCAGGCAGTTTTGACTACTGTGGCTATATAGTAGGTTTTGAGATCCAGCAATGTGAGACCTCCTACTCTGTTTTTCTTCCTCAATAGTGCTTTGCTTATCTGAGGTCTCTTTCCTTTCCATATAAAGTTAGTGATTGGTTTTGCCATATCTCTAAAGAACATTGATGGGATCTGGATTGGGATTACATTGAATGTATATATAGCTTTGGGTAGAACTGACTTTTTCACAATGTTCACACTTCCTATCCATGAGCATGGGATGTTTTTCCATTTATGTAGATCTCTTATGGTTTCTTGAAGTAGTTTTTTATAATTTTCTCGGTACAGGTCACTTGTGTCCCTGGTAAGATTTATTCCCAAGTATGTTATTTTTTGTATAGCTATTGTAAATGGTACTGATTTCTTTATTTCTTTTTCAACAATCTCTTTGCTAGTGTAGAGGAATCCAACTGATTTTTGGATGTTGATCTCATATCATGCCACAATGCTAAATCTGTCCATTAGTTCCAGTAGATTTTTGACTGAGTCTCTTGGGTTTTCTAGGTACAGGATCATATCATCAGCAAATAGGGATAGTTTGACTTCTTCCTTACC
>NW_006921973.1:2427236-2435117 GCF_000298275.1 Orycteropus afer afer
TTCCTTTCTTCTGGTGACTGTGGACTTTTCTTGCTGTTCTTTTTCTAATTGTTGAAGATGTTGGTTTAAAGTGTTGATTTTAGCTCTTTCTTCTTTTTTGATGTGTGTATGTATAGCTATAAATTGGCTTCTGATCACTGTTTTTGCTGTGTCCCATAGATTTTGGTATGTTGTGTTTTCACTTTTTCATTGTTTTCATTTCATTGTTTTCATTGTTCTTCCATTTATGTAGATCTCTCATATTACTTGATACAGTGCTTTGCAGTTTTCTTTGTACAGGTCTTTTGTGTCCCTGGTAAGATTTATTCCAAAGTATTTTATCTTTTTTGATGGATATTGTAAATGGTATTGATTTTCTTATTATCTGCTCAGATAACTCTTTGTTCGTGTAGAGGAATTCAACTGAATTGTGTATGTTGATTTTGCATTCTGCCTCTATGCTAAATCTTTCAGTAAGCTCCAGTAGTTTTCTTACTGAATGTCTTGGGTTTTCTATGTATAGGTTCATAACATTTGCTTATGGTTTTACTTTTTCCTTATCAATTTGGATGCTTTTTTTCCCCTTTCTTGAGTTATTGCCCTGGTTAGGATTTCCAATACAATATTGAATAGAAGTGGTGATAGAGGACATCCTTGTCCGGTTCCCATTTGCAGGGGAAATGTTTTCTGTCTCTTTCTGTTGGGAATAATGTTGGCTGTAGGTTTTGCACATATGCCCTTTATTATGCTGAGAAATTTTCCTCCTATTCCTATTTTTTCGAGAGTTTTATCAGAAATGGATGTTGAATTTTATCAAATGGATTTTCTACATCATTTGATAGATCATGTGGTTCTTTTCCTTTATTTTATTCATGTAATGGATTATATTGATTGCTCTTCTCATGTTGAACCACCCTTGCATACATGGCTTGAATCCCACTTTGTTGTTTGTTGTTTCTTTGCCATCGAGTCAAACCTACTCTTGGCGACCCCTTCTTGGGTTTCTGGGGCGTTATCACTACGGAAGTTGATTGTCCAACCTTCCTTTCGAGGAGTGGCTGGTGGGTTTGAAACACCAGCCTTCTGGTTAGCAGTCAAGTGCCCCACTTAGTCATGGTGTACTATTTTTTGATATGCTGTTGCAGTCTGTTGGCAAGGATTTTGTTGAAAATTTTTGCATCTTAATTCATGAGGGATATTGGTCTGTAATTTTCCTTTCCACTGGTGTCTTTGCCTGGTTTTAGTATCTGGGTTATTCCAACTTTATAAAATTAATCTGGGACTATTCCATTCTCTTCGATGTTCTGGAATAATGTGAGTAGAATTGATCTTCCCTGAATGTTTGGTATAATTCTCCACTGAAACCATCTGGGCCAGGACTTTTTTATTCATGACTTTTTTTTTTTTTTTTTTGTAATGTTCTATTCAATTTATTCTTCTGTTTGGGTTTGTTCAAATTTTTTACCTCAGACTATGTTAATTTAGGTAAATACTGTATTTATAGAAATCCATCCATTTCTTCTAGGTTTTCAAAGTTGTTGGAGTATAATTTTTCAGTATCCTGATCTTATTCTTTTTATTTCATTCTGTTTTGTGATGACATCACTCCATTCATATCTTATTCATGTTATTTGCATCTTCTCCTTCTTTCCTTTGTTAAGTTTATCAGTGATTTGTCAATTTTATTTATATTTTCAAATAACTAACTTCTAGTCTAGTCTTGTTGATATTTTCTATTATCTATTTTCTGTTTCATTTATATCTTCTCCAATCTTTATTATTTCTTTTCTTCTGGTGACTGTAGGTATTTTTACACTGCTCATTTTCTAATTGTTGGAGATGTTGTGCTAAGGTGTTGATTTTGACCTTTTCTAATTTTTAATGTATGTATTTATTGCATAAATTTCCCTCTGATTACTGCTTTTGAAGTATCACAAAGATTTTGGTATGTTGTGTTTTCATTCTCATTTGTTTCAAGGAAATTTTTAGTTTCCTTTTATATTTCTTTTACCTGGTAGCTTTTAAAAGGGGTGTGTTATTCAATTGCCATGAGTTTTCTCTTTTTCCCTTGGTCTTCCTACTCTTGACTTCTAATTTAATAGTATTTTTTATCTGAGAAGATGCTTTGTAATATCTTAATATTTTTAAATATATTGAGGCTTTCTTTGTTGCCTAACATGTAGTCTATCCTGGAGTATATTCCATGTATGCTGGAAAAGAATGTATATTGTGCTATTGTTGGGTGAAGTGCTCTATAGACATTTATACGTTCAAGTTGGTTGATTGTATTTTTAGTTCTTCTATATCTTTGTTGAGTTTCACTCTAGTTGTTCTAGCTTTCGTTGAAAGTGGTGTATTAAAGTCTTCTACCATCATAGTGCCTAAGGCACTTGACTGCTAACTAGAAGGCTGGCAGTTCAAACCCACCTGCCACTCCTCAGAAGGAAGATGGGCAATCTACTTCCATAATGATACTGCCTCAGAAACCCAAGGAGGGGTCACTATGAGTTGGGTCCAACTTGACAGTACATAACAACAACAAACCATTACTGTGGGATCAATTATTTGTCTTTTCAATTCTATTGAAGTCTGATTTATGTGTTTTGGGGTTCTTTCATTGAATGCGTAGATATTTATTATTGTTATACCCTATTATTCAATTGATTATTTAATTATTATATAATGTTTTTCTTCTTCTCTTATGGTGGTTTATGTCTTAATGTCTGTTTCATCAGAAATTAATTTTGTCATTCTTGCTTTTTTCTGATTTCCATTTGCTTGATATATGTTTCTCCAAACATTGATTTTAAGTCTATTTTTTCTTTGTGTCTAAGGTGAGTCTCTTGTAGGCAGCATATTGATGGGTCTGCATCTCACTGTCTCTTTTATGGTGCATTCTGTGTAATTATTGACAAATATGAATTCATTGCTGCCATTTGTTATGTACATTTTAGTGGTGTTGCTAATTTCTTTGTTCCATGTAAGTTCCTTTGCTTTTTGTTTATGAATTGTGTTATCATTTTCTTCATTGCTATTGTTTTAGCCTTTTCTAAATATTTGTTTCTCTCTTCTTTTTATTTTGATGCAAGGTTTTGTTATTTTTCTTTGAGGCCACCAAATTATTTATAATTTCCTTACTAAGTTTAGAACAGTCAGTTCTATCTCATAATTGTCTTTTTAGTTGTTTTTTAAAAGATGAAAGAACTGAAGAAAAAATTTAAACCTCAGGTTGCAATATTGAAAGATTTTATGAGCAAAATATTGAATGATACAGGAAGCATCAAAAGAAGATGGAAGGAATACACAGAGTCACTGTACCAAAAAGGTTTGGTCAACATTCATCCATTTCAGGAGGTGGCATATGGTCAAAAACCAATAGTATTAAAGGAAGAAGTCAAAACTTTACTGAAGGAATTGGTGAAGAACAAAGCTCCAGGAATTGACAGAATAATCACTGAGATGATTCAACAAATGGGTGCCCCACTAGAGGCACTCACTCAATTATGCCAAGAGATTCATAAGTCAGCTACCTTGCAAACTGACTGGAAGAGATCCATGTTTGTACCCATTGCAAAGAAAGGTGATTCTACAGAATGTGCAAATTATTGAACAATATCATTAAAATCACATGCAAGTAAAATCTTACTGAAGATAATTCAAAAATGGTGGCAGCAGAATATTGGCAGAGAGCTTCAAGAAATGCAAGCTGGATTCAGAAGAGGACATGGAACAAAGGATATCATTGCTGATGTCAGATGGATCTTAGGTGAAAGCAAAAAAATACCAGAAAGATGTTTACTTATATTTTATTGACTATAAAAAAAGCATTCAATTATGTGGATCATAACAAATTGTGGATAACATTGAGAAGAATGGGAATTCCAGAACACTTGATTGTACTCATGAGGTACATGAGTAGTTTTTACATAGTTCCTGTGCATAGTTCAGGAGGTTGTCTTTTGAACAGAACAAGTGGATACTACATGGTTTAAAATCAAGAAGGGAGTGCATCGAAATTGTTTTCTTTCACTATACTAATTCAACTTGTATGCTGAGCAAATAATCTGAGAAGCTGGATTATATGATGAAGAGCATGGCATCAGGACTGTAGAAGGACTCATTAACAACCCGTGATACACAGATGGCACAACTTTGTTTGCTGAAAGTGAAGATGACTTGAAACACTTACTGATAAAAATTAAAAACTATATTCTGCAGTGTGGATTACATCTCAATATAAAGAAAACAAAAATCCCCACAACTGTACAATAAACAGCTTCATGGTGGATGGAGAAAAGATTGAAGTTGTCAAGGATTTCATAATACTTGGCTCTACAGTCAACACCAATGGAAGCAGCAGCGAAGATATCAGATGATGTAATAAATTGGGCAAATCTGCTACAAAGGACCTTTTTCAAATGATGAAGAGCAAAGTTTTCTCTTTGAAGACTAAGGTGCACCTAACCCAGGCCATGGTATTTTCAATCACTGCTTATGCATGTTAGAGCTGGACAATGAATAAGCAAGACCAAAGAAGAGTTGATGCTTTTGAGTTGTGGAGCTGGTGAAGAATACTGAAAGCACCATGGACTGCTAAAAGGACTAACAAATCTGTCCTGGAGGGAGTGCAGCCAGAATGCTCCTTGGAAGAGAGAACGGCCAGATTTTGTCTCACTTACGTTGGTCATGTTATCAAAAGGAAACATTCCCTGGAGAAGGATACCATTCTTGGTAAAGTGGAGAGTCAACAAAGAAGGGGAATGCCCTCAATGAGATGGATAGACACAGTGGCTGCAGGGATGGGCTTAGGTATAGCAAGGATTGTGAGGCTGGCACAGGACCAGGCAGTGTTTTGTTCTGCTGTGCATAGGGTTGTTATGAGTTGGAGATGACTTAACAACAACAATTTTCAAGTATCATATTAGATGAGACTTTCTTAAGAGTATAAATATATACCACAGAGAGCAATCTCATGGATTCTGGAATCAGAATCCTTTTTTAAATGCTTAACTCCACCAATTATGTGTCACAGTAGTTAGGGAAGACACTTCTCTCTATCTCAAATTTTTCATGCATAAAATGAGGGAAACTAATGGTAACCACTTTGAATTATTGTGGTGGATAGTAACTGATTAATAAATATAAAGCATTTAAGCAGATTTGTTTGGCCCCCCCCCCCCAAAAAAAAAAAAAACACTCAAAAGTTTTAGCTTTATCATCCGTATTTTTAGTCTTGGGTTTATAATTGTCATTCTTCTTCATTTTATTCTATTTCAGAGAGATTTGTTACCTAACAGTAAGTAACTTTGCTCCACATTGCACTGGTCTTAACCCCAATGATGACACTATGAAAACTGATGGGACTTTTTCTATGTGTGACTGGGAACCTTGCAGATAAAGGGAAGGACAAAGGATTTCCCTCTGCTTATGAATTATAAAAGGTGCAGTGGGTAAGACATTTGGCTGCTAACCAAATGGTCAGAAATTCAAACTCACCAGCTGCTCAGCAGGAAGAAGATAAGGTAATCTACTTCCATCAAGATTTATAGCCTTGGAAACCCTGTGGGAGTTGAAAAGAAGGAGGTGTATTCCTAGTCATCTGAAAGGTCCTCCTTTTCATTCCAGCTTTTAGGTTTCTGAATGAAACCTCTCCAGAAACCAAATATTTTCTGGGCATTTTAGCTTTTAAAATCTAGAGTTATCTTCAAGTTAGTGAGTCACATTACTTCTTGAAATGTAAATATTTAGGAAGATAATATTCTATCTTCCCAGGCATCCTGGAGACTAAATCTGGGAGAATAATAATAGGACTGTAGCCATTTAGGCCTCTCCAAAATAAGAGAAGTTTAGTATTTTGTATCTGAGCAATTAACTAGAAAAATGTCTATTGATCCCATGGTATGTGAAGATGTTTCTAGGAAGCTAAGGACTTTTTTTTTTACAAGAACACTGATTTTATTTTTCTAAAATTAGTGTAAGTGTACATTTTTATTGTGTGCTTTCATAGCAAACTTTAGATTTATAAATATTATCTCTATTGTAATTTTATATTTATGTTGATTTATTTATGTCCATTATTCATTAAGCTATTAGATTCTAAACTCCATGACAGCAAGGACTATGAGGTGTTTGTTCAATCTTTTTCTTTGGCCGTCAATTCAATGGATGATATAGTAAACATATGCCTACTATATACTTTATCTTAGACCATGTGGTATCTTGATTGTACAACTCAGTACTTCACTGTTAGAGTTGAAATTTGATATTTCTCAAAAAACAAACAAGTTTTTTTAAAAATATTTTACCAAAGCAAATGATCACTTTAACTGTCATTAAAATTTTTTAATGCTACTAAATATATTCATAATATACGGAATATTTAACATGTACAAAGCATTTGTAAAGATTGTCATCAAAGTCTCAAAGAATTACACTTTCCTCTAATTCCTTTATATTGTTGAATTGATTAAAATATACAGAGCATCAGTCTAATCATGGTTGTATTCTAGAATATGGTTCAATAGTTAACATTTAGTAGTTGCTCATAAATAATTCTGAATGAATGAACTAATGAATAAATAAATATAGTTAGCAAAAAAAAAAAAAAAAAAAAACAACAACAATTACTGTGGAGTTGGATGTGACTCATAGTGACCCTTCCTTGAGTTTCCAGGGCAGTATCACAACGGAAGTAGATTGCCCGACCTTCCTTCTGAGGAGTGGCTGGTGGGTTTGAACTGCCAGCCTTCTAGTTAGCAGTCAAGTGCCTTAAGCACTATGCTACCAGAGTAATAAGTTTAGTGAATCAAATTAATCATAGGACTCAACCACATCTAATACCATCATATTTATGTAGACCTAGTAAAAGAAAGAAGAAAAAGTTCTTACACAATCAAGAAATTTGAGGGTAGCTGAAGTGCGTATTTTCTCCATTCACAGAATGATTAATGCATATTTTTTTTCCTGTGTTTAATCTAGAATCTTGTGAGCCTACTTCTCTAGTTAATTGGAGACACACACAGTGATCACTGATGTATTTATGATTCACTGCAAACACAAGAACACTTGATTATCTTTCTCAAGAGATCAGGTACAGCAGTCTGAGATCTATAAACCTACAGAAAGTTAAACTTTCCTATTTACTAAGCTTACATACAATCTAAACACAAATTTGCAGCTCTTCTCAGCGAATACATAGGTCACTATATCTGTAAACAGGATTGTTATTTCACATAACCTACTATGTGATTTGCAAGAATTACTGTTTGTAAAGTCAAAAAGCACTTGTAAAGTGTTTGAAATTATTTTTCAGTCAGTTCTGTATTTCTTTATCTAACTATGATAGTGCCCCATTCATCTAAACATATTTATGACTGTGTCAGTTAATATCAAGCATATTGGGATGATGAGAAAATGCAATCTGGATGGAAAAGAATTTCACGATTCTCAAGAGTTCCTCCCTTATTTTAATGTCTCAGAAAACACTAGCAGAATATTGTAACATGTACATCACACTTCACAAAACATCACTTATTTTAATGAAAGTGCCTGAGGCTTCTTTTATTTTGTTACATTCTTTGTGAAACACGGAAAAAAAATGAATGGAAAGTTTAGTGCTTGTTAATTGTCATTTCCAGAAAAATGTCAATTTAACAGAAATAATTCTGACACATTTTTGTTTGTCTAAGATGAATGTTAACATAGGTATTCAAAAGGGACATTGTTTTTCAAGCATAGTAAATCTTTGTTCTCATTGCCAATTTTCAGATTTTTCATGTCTATCTCAACCTTACCTTCTTTTTTTCTTTTATTAGGATTTGGGTGAAGATTTACAGAGTAAATTCACTTTTCATACAGCAGTTCACATATACTTTGTCTCATGTCATTGACCAAAATTTACAA
>NW_006921973.1:2449281-2450671 GCF_000298275.1 Orycteropus afer afer
TTTTTTTTTTTTTTTCCTCTCCTTACCAAAAGCCAACCCTGCTGCCCTCAAGTAGATTCTGACTCACAGCAAACCTATATGACAGAATAGACCTGCCCCATTGGGTTTCCAAGGCTGTAAATCTTTATGGAAGCAGACTGCCTCATCTTTTTCCTGCAGAATGGACAGTGGGCTCAAACTGCTGATGTGTCACTTGGCAGCCCAGTCTGAATCACTTTAAGACCAAGGCCCTTTTGTCTCTCCTTGGGAAATATTGTACTTTTTTAAATTAAATTAACAATATTCTAAGATCCTAAAAGCAATGTGTTGCTTTATATGTATTATATATTATATAATTCTAAATAACTGGATGTACATTTTGAACATGCCATAGTATTGAAAATTTTGTGTTTATAATGCAATTGTTCTTCCTTCCTTATATAATTAAAAAAATGTGCTTTTTTTCATGAAATATTCTCAATATATTATTATGTCATTCCAGAAATTATGTCTATATTTTATATCAATCTGTTTGCACCATGTATGTTGTCTATATCATTTATTCTGAAATCCACCCCATTCTGATCTTATATTTCTGTTGTTGTTGTTAGATGCTGTCAAGTCATCTCTGACTCATAGTGAGCAGGGGAACAGAAGAACAAAACATTCTGAGTCCTGTGCCAGCCCCAAGATCATTACTATAACTGACCCTCATTGTAGCCACTGTCAAACCATCTTGTTGAAGGTCTTCCCCTCTTTTGTTAACCTACCAAGCATAATATCATTCTCCAGAGAATGCTTCCTTTTTACAGCATAACAAAAGTAGGTGAGATCAAGTTTGGCCATTCTCGTTTCCAAGGAGCTGGCTGCACTTCTTCCAGAAAATATTTGTTAGTTCCTTTAGCAGTCCATGGTACTCACAGCATTTCCACAACTCAAAAGCATCAATTCTTCTTTGGTCTTCCTTATTCATCATCCATCTCTCATGTGGATACGAAGTGATTGAAAATATCATGGTTTGTGTCAGGCACACCTTAGTCCTCAGGAGGCATCTTTGCTCCTCAGCACTTGAAAGAAAATGGTCCTTTGCAGCCAAATAGCCTAGTGCTATAAGTCATCTGAAGAGATCCATATTTGTGCCCATTCCAAAGAAAGGCGATCTCACAGAATGTGGAAATTATCGAACAATATCATTAATATCGCACACAAGTAAGATCTTACTGAAGATAATTCAGAAAAGCTTGCAGCAGTATATTGACAGAGAATTTCCAGAGGTTCAAGCCGGATTCAGAAGAGGACGTGGAACAAGGGATATCATAGCTGTTGTCAGATGGATCTTGGCTCAAGGTAAAGAATACCAGAAAGATGTTTACTTGTGTTTTATTGACTATGCAAAGGCATTTGATTGTGT
>NW_006921973.1:2451669-2459156 GCF_000298275.1 Orycteropus afer afer
AGGCCTTCAACCAGATGGATTGACATGGTGGCTGAGATGATGGGCTCAAGTATAGCATGGATTGTGGGGCTGGCGCGGGATCAGGCAGTGTTTTGTTCTGCTGTGCATGGGGTCACTATGAGTTGGAAATGACTCAATGGCACTTAACAACAACAACAACATACGTCATCTGATGTCCTAACTGTTGCTTCCATTGGCCATGATTGTAGAAACAAGCAATGTGAGGTCTTTGACAACTTCAATCTTTTCTCCATTTATCATGGTGCTGCTTATAGGTCCAGTTGTGGGGACTTTTGTTTTCTTTATTATTGAGATGTAATTCATACTGCAGACTGTAGTCATCAGTCTTCATCAGTGTGGGATTTATCCTCATTTTCAGCAAGCAAAGTTGTGTTGTCAGTATATCACTGGTTGCTAATGATTCTTCCTCCAATCTTGATGCCATTTTCTTCTTAATATGGTCCAGATTCTCGGACTATTTGCTCAGCATATACATTGAATAAGGATGATTAAAGGATAGAACCCTGATGCACTCCCTTCTTGATTTTAAACCTTGCAATGTCCCCTTGTTCTGTTCGAACGGCAGCCTCATGGTCTATATACATGTTCTTCATGAGTACAATTAAGTTTTCTGGAATTCCCATCTTTCTCAATGTTATCCACAATTTGTTATGATTCACTCAATCAAATGCTTTTGTATAGTCAATAAAACACAAGTAAACATCTTTCTGGTATTCTTTCCTTTGAGCCAAGATCCATCTGACATCAGCGATGATATCTCTTGTTCCATGTCCTCTGAAGCCAGCCTGCACCTCTGTAAGTTCTCTGTCAATATACTGTTGCAACTGTTTTTGAATTATCTTCATGAGATTTTACTTCCATGTGATATTAATGATATTGTTCAATAATTTTCACATTCTGTGGGATCACCTTTCTTTGGAATGGGTACAAATGCAGGTCTCTTCCAGTCAGTTGACCAAGTAGCTGTCTTTTGAATCACTTGCTGTAACCAAGTGAGTGTCTCCAGTGGGGCATCCATTTGTTGAAACATCTCAATGGGTGTTCTGTCAATTCCTGGAGCCTTGTTGCTCACCATTTCCTTCAGTGCAGCTTTGACTTCTTCCTTCAATACCATGGATTCTTGATCCTATGCCACCTCCTGAAATGGATGTACATTGACCAGTTCTTTTTGGTACAATGACTCCGTGTATTCTTTCCATTCTTCTTGCTATGCTTCCTGGATCAGTCAATAGTTTTCCCATGGATTCTTTCAATATTGCAGCTTAAGGTTTAATTTTTTTCTTCAGTTCTTTCAGCTTGAGAAATGCTGAAAATGTTCTTCACTTTCAGTTTTCTAACTCCACGTCTTGGCACATATCATTATAACATTTGACTTTATCTTTTCAAGCTGCTCTTTGAAATCTTCTGTTCAGCTCTTTTATCTTGCCATTTCTTCCATTTGTTATGATATTTCTCATTCACTGCTGACAGTTGAATCTGATTCATAGTGAGCCCTCTTTGGGTTTCCATGTCAGTATCACTATGGAAAGAGATTGCCCCATCTTCCTTCCAAGGAGTGGCTGGTGGTTTTGAGCCACCAGCCTTCTGGTTAGCAGTCAAATGCCTTAGGCATTATTTCTAGAGCCTGGTTTTATGTCTTCCTCTTTATTCTGTATGCCCTTATCTATTCTTTCACTTTCTGACTAGCAACTCAATGCATTTTGTTATAGAGTGTACTTATCAGAACAAGGTGTGGAAATTTTGAGAAAGGCATATTAAGTCTGGGGAAGAATGATGTTTGAAGATCAGATTCATAGAAAATAAAGAATGAAGTACAAGAAAGGGAAGAAATATTTTATGCCGTAATTGAGACTGTATAATCATTTTACGGTAGTTTTTTGAATACTTTAGATTTTTCAACTAAACACTTGCTCTTATATTTCTCATATCCCTTTATAATTTCTATGGCATTTGACCATACTATTTCACATATTGACCTTTTGTGGCCATTGTGAATATAGAATCACTGATCTACAGGATTAAATGGGAAAAAAAAGAATGTTCTAGAATGAATCTTCTTTCAGATGAGAGGAACTTGTCTTCCACACAATTATAGACAACATTGTCTACCAGGTTGGCAGTTCAAACCTGCAGAAGGAAGACTGGGCAATCTACTTCCAAAACCATTTACTACCTCAGAAAGCCAAAGGAGTTTACTATGAGTTGGAATTGAATTGATGGCAGTGAGCTTGGTTTTTGGTTTTGTGCTATTGTCCATATGTACCTTACATTTTCCTTCCTCAATTTATGTTTTCACTTTCACCTCAATACCCATTTTTTATCCCATCATGACAAATTGTTTTTCCTATTGGTATATGTTTCATCTCATAGTGGATCAATTAATCCCTTACAATAAGAACTTTTTAAGGGCACAGCCATTTTGAATGTTTACAAGTGGCTTGACCATGGTTCTGCTTGCCATTAATCCCAAGGACACTCGGGGCCTGGATGACTGAAAAGGTGCGACATTCTCCTTGTTACTGTTATACCCCACATCTGCTTGGTGAGTGGAGATACAACCATCACCCATTTCCACCCAACTTCTAGCCCTGCAGGAACTCCATCCCAATCTGTGTGCTTGGATGGACCCTTCGTGCCCTGCGCTGCTCTCCTCCAATTTTTTTTTCTTCTTTCTTTTTTCTGGTTTTTAGTTTGCTTGTTTTTGTCTGTTTTAAAACCACTAGTATTATTAATACATTTGTCCTTTTTTACTATTATTCTTTATTCCTTCCCTCCCAGGAACTAGTTTTCAGCTTTTTTTCTCATCCCTGTTCCTGGTTGCAATTTTTTTTTTTTTAAGGCTTTTCTTTTATTTTCTTTCTTTCTCATGGTTAACCCAATTTCTTGTTTTTCATTGTCCATTTTTCCCATTTTTTTCATTTTTCTCCTTCTTTACCTTGTTTTCTCTTATTGCCCTATCCCCAGATACTGCAGGTTTTCTTTTTTTTCTTCTTCTTTTTCTTTTCTGCTTTTTTTCTTTTCTTTTTTTTTTTGTTTACTGTTCCTGTGTGATTACACAGTGTATTTTTGTCCATGTACTTTTAGTTATTTGATGGTTATTCAATTGTAATTTTTGTCTAATCAAGTGGGACACAGCAGCAGTCTTCATAAGACACAACTACAACTACACCCACTACAACTTCAATTAATGAGTGAGAGCTACCACCTCCTTCCCCACCAATGAGAAAAAAAACACCAAAAAGTGCTTGAATCACCCTTGGCAGCTCTTCATAAACAGATAACAGAGAACTAAATACAACAATGCCATGATGCCTCGGAGACAACAAACCATCACAGTCCCCACAGAGAAGCAAGATAAAGTGGAAGAAACAAGGGAGCAGCATACAAACCCAGAACACATCCCTGAGGAAGAAGAAGCATTGGAACTCTCTGATAAGGAATTCAAAATAATTATATTTAGGTATCTTCAAAGGATTGAGAGACAGACCAAAGAAAACACAGAAAAAACCCTAGAAGAATTTTGGAAGAAAATACAAGAACAAAATGACAAAGTAAATGAAAAATTAGAAATGATTCTAAATATACAGATAGAAATCCAGAAGATTAGTATTAAATTATCAGAAATAGATAACACATTGGAAGGGCAAAAGAGTAGAATTAATGCAATGGAAGACAGAATTAATGAGATTGAAGACAAATACCCAAATATTTCTTTGGAAAGGGATCAATCAGAAAAAAAAAAAAAAAAATCACAACAAAATGAAGAAAGCATTAGGTTCATGTGGGATACCATTAAAGGAATAACCTACATGTCATTGGAATTCCAGGATAGAAAGAGAAAAAATAAAACAACTGAAAAAATTGTCCAAAATTTGCTGAAGGAGAACTTCCCTGATATGATGAAAGGTGAGAATATATCCATTCAGGAAGTCCAATGAGCCCCAAACAGAATAGACCCCAAAAGAAAATTACCAAGACACATCACCATCAAACTCATCGAAACCAAAGATAAAGACAGAATCCTGAAAGCAGCATGGGAAAACAAAAAGTTACTTAGAGAAGACAATCAGTAACAATAAGCTCTGTTTTCTCAGCAGAAACCACGCAAGCCAGAAGGCAATGGGATGGTATATATAAAACCCTGAAACAGAAAAATTTTCAACCAAGAATTATATACCTGGCAAAACTGTCCCCCAAATATTATGGTGAAATTAGAAGATTTTGAGATAAGCAGAAACTAAGGGAATTGGATAATGCTAGACCAACATTACAAGAGATGCTAAAGGGAGTCTTTTGAACACAGAACCAAAAATTGCAAGTAACAACTGATCATTGATACACAAAATGACATAATCCAAAAACCACAGCTATGGACATATCCAAATTTATATGAACTTGCAATTGTAAATAGGAAACCAGCGACATCAATAGGCAAGTGAGGACAACTACAAACAAAAAAAGGGAAAATACTATGTAGTTACAGAACTTCTAAATGGTGAGGAAGTTAGGAGAGTTGTGAGATAGAATGGACTATTCTACACTCAGGGAGAAAATTAGAAATCATAGGGTAACCTCAAAGAAAAATGACAAAACTTCACATCACAATAAAAAAGAGGACAAGGACAAATATTCAGCAATTACTAAAATGACAGCAACAAAGGAAATGATAACACAATTTGTAAACATAACGAGCTCAGCACAGAAAATAATATGGAACAAAGAAACCAGGGACACCATGAAAAAACACAAAACAAAATGACAGCAACCAATTCATACTTGTCAATAATTAAACTCAATGTTAACAGATAAAATACACCACTCAAGAGACGGAGAGTTACAGATTGGATAAGAAAACAAAACCCATCAATATGCTGCCTATAAGAGACACAATTAGAGATAAAGACAAAAATAGACTAAAAATCAAAGGTTGGAAAAAGATATATCAAGCAAATGACAACAGTAAGAGAGCAGGAGTGGCAATATTAATTTCTGATCAAATTGACTTTTTAAGATTAAAAACCACCATACAAGACAAGGAAGGACATTATTTAATAATTAAAGGATCAATTAAACATAAAGATATAACCATAATAAATATCTATGGACCCAATGAAACAACCCTAAAATACAAAATCAGACTTTAAAGAGATGAAAAAGCAAATAGATGACTCCACAGTCATAGTGGGACACTTTAATACACCACTTTCATTGAAAGACAGAACAACTGGAAAGAAAATCAACAAAGATGCAGAAGAGCTAAACAATAAAATTCACCAACTTAGCCTTAAAGACATCTACAGAGCACTTCTCCCAACAGAAGCACAATATACATCCCTTTCCAGTGCACATGGGACATTTTCCCTGATAGACCATATGTTAGGCCATAAAGTAAGCCTTAATAAATTTTAAAACCTTGAAATACTGCAAAGCATCTTCTCAGATCATAATGCTATCAAATTAGATATCAAAAATAGGAAGATCAACAGAAAAAGAGTAAACACATGGAAACTGAATAACACCTTCCTGGAGAAAAATTGGGTAAGAGAAAAAAATCAAAATTAAAATTGAAAAATTCCTTGAATCAAATAAGAATGAAAACACAACATACCAAAATCTTTGGGAAGCACAAAAGCAGTAATCAGAGGCCAATTTATAGCAATAACTGCACACATCAAAAAAGAAGAAAGAGCCAAAATCAACACATTAAACTAACAACTCCAACAATAAGATAAAGAACAGCAAGAAAATCATACCATCACTACAAGAAAGGAAAAAAAAAATCAAGATTGGAGCAGAAATCAATGAAACAGAAAATGTAAGGGCAATAGAAAAAATCAACAAGACCAGAAATTGGTTTTTGGAAAAGATCAATAAAATTGACAAACCACTGGCAAATTTAACAAAGGAAAAGAGGGACAGGATACAAATAACACAAATAATAAGAAATGGAATGGGTGACATCACAACAGAACAAACTAGAATACAAAGGATAATATCAGGACACTATGAAGAACTGTACTCAAACAAATTAGAAAATCCGGAAGAAAGGACACATTTCTACAAACACACCACTTACCTAAACTAACACAGACTGATGTGGATAAATTGAACAGGTCCATGACAAAAGAAGAAATTGAACAGGTCATCAAACAATTACCAACTACAAAAAGTCATGGCCCAGATGGATTCATCGAAGAATTCTGACAAACACTTAGCGTAGAACTGACACCATTCCTACTCAAAGTATCCCAAAACATAGAAAAGGATGGAATCCTCCCTAACTCATTTTATGAAGCAAGCATAACCTTGATACCAAAACCAGGCAAAGACATCACTCAAAAGGAAAACTACAGACCAATATCCCTCATGAATATAGATGCAAAAATCTTCAACAAAATCCTAGCCAATAGACTCCAACAACATATCAAGAAAATCATTCATTATGACCAAGTGGGGTTCATATCAGGTATGCAGGGATGATTCAACATTAGAAAAACAATCAATGTCATCCACCACATAAATAAAACAAAGGAGAAGAACCACATGATCATATCAAGTGATGCAGAAAAGGCATTTGGTAAAATCCAACACCCATTCCTGATCAAGACTCTCAGCAAAATAGGAATAGAAGGGACATTCCTCAAATAATAAAGGACATCTATGCAAAACCAACGCTCTGGTAGCTTAGTGCCTAAGACATTTGACTGCTAACCAGAAAGCTGGTGGTTCAAACCCACCAGCCACTCCTTGGAAGGAAGGTTGGGCATCTATTTCCTTAGTGATACTGCCTCAGAAACCCAAGGAGGGGTCGCTATGAGTTGGGTCTGACTCGGTGGCACGTAACAACAACAACACCAGCAGGCAAAACCAACCGCCAACATTATTCTCAAGGGAGAGAGACTGAAAGCATTCCTTTTGAGAACAGGAACCTGTTCTCAAAGCAGGATGCCTGCTATCACCACTTCTATTCAACATTGTACTGGAAGTCCTAGCCAGAGCCCTGAGGCAAGAAAGGGAAACCAAAGGCATCCAAATTGGTAAGGAAGAAGTCAAACTATCCCTATTTGCTGATGATATGATGCTATACCTAGAAAAAAGAGACTCAGTCAAAAATCTACTGGAACTAATTGAGGGATTTAGCATCATGGCAGGATAAAAATCAACATCCAAAAAATCAGTTGGATTCTTCTACACCAGCAAAGAGATTGCTGAAAAAGAAATAAGAAAATCAATATTGTTTACAATAGCTACCGAAAAAATAAAATACTTGGGAATAAATCTTACCAGGGACACAAAAGACCAATACAAAGAAAACTATAAAAACCTACTTCAAGAAACCATAAGAGATCTACATAAATGGAAGACATCCCCTGCTCGTGGATAGGAAGATTGAACATTGTGAAAATGTCAATTCTACCCAAAGCAATCTATACATTCAATGCAATCCCAATCCAGATCTCATCAAC
>NW_006921973.1:2459530-2478586 GCF_000298275.1 Orycteropus afer afer
TCAAGCATAACTCAAAATGCACAAACAGCAGAAGAGAAACCAGATGATTGGGATCTTCTAAAAACTAAATTTTTATGTGCTTCCAAAGACTTCTCCAAATGGGTCAAAGAGAACCTACAGATTGGGAAAAAATATTTGGTAATGACATACCTGACAAGGAACTTTTCTCTAGAATTAATAGAAAAACTCCATCACCTCAACAACAAAGAGACAAACAATCCAATTTAAAAATGGGCAGAAGACATGAATAGACACTTCACCAAGGACGATATTCAAGCAGCCAACAAACATATGTATAAATGCTCATGATCATTAGCTATTAGAAAGATGCAAATCAAAAAACAAATGAGATACCATCTTGATCCAACACTAGTACCAAAGTTCCACAAGATACAAAATAAATGCTGGAGAGGATGTGGAGATATTGAGACTCTCATACACTGCTGGTGGGACTGTAAAGTGGTACAACCACTGTGGAAAGCAGTATGGCGATTCCTTCAAAAGTTGGAATTAGACATATCACGTGACCCAGTCATTCTATTACTAAGTATATATACTAAAGAAGTGAGAGCCATGGCAAAAACAGACATATGCACACCAATGTTCATTGCAGCACTATTTACAATAGCCAAAAGATGGAAACAACCTAGGTGCCCATCTACTGAGGAATGGATAACCAAAGTATGGTACATACACACAATGGTATACTATGCAACACCAAAGAGTAACCTAGAATCTGCAAAACACCACATAACATGGATGAACTTGGAGGACATTATGCTGAGTGAAATAAGTCAATCACAGAAGGACAAATATTGTATTAGTCCATTATTGTAAAAGCAAGGAAAGGTTTATCTATGGAAGGGAATTTTGTTTGTTGGTTACCAGGGGTGGTAGGGGAGGGTAGGGATAAGGGTAGATAGGTAGACATAAGTATTGATTTGAGTGAAGAAAAGGGCAATGTACAAAATGTAAGTGATCAACATGGTGGCATTGAGAAAGAGGAAGACATAGAGAGGCACATGGGAGGCACAGACAACAAAGATGAACCCTTTTGCACATACAGTATTTCATTGTTAATGAAGTCAAACATGGGTATAGGGGTGGACAAATGGGTGGACAGGCTGAACTATTAGGTATGTCTGTGAAGCAAGGAGTGTACCCAAGACCATGTATAGGGTTGGTAGACAATAGTCCTATAAGTATATTTGTATGATCTGAATTCCCAGATGTATAGAAGAGCTGACGAGGGGCAAGGCTCTAGTCACTTCTTGGTCACAGCTAGCTACCCAGAGGGACTGAGTAGTTGAACCTGTGGGCTCCAAACCATAGTACAGGTGACATCAAGCTCAATTGGCATAACATACTACACAAAACATTGTTCCACACCATACTTTAGTGAATAGCAACTGAGATCTTGAAAGCTTGCAAGCATCCATCTAGATGCAACGATGGGTCTCTCCTTGTCCGGAGCAAAGAAGAATGAAGAAAAGCAAAGATTCATGGAAACAATAAGTCTTAGTGACTGGTATACCATGCCATGCATAGCCTATATGACTATGAGACCAGAAGAACTAGATGGTGCCTGGGTACCACTGTCATCCACTTGGAAAGGGATCCATGTAGGAGATCCTGGATAGAGAGGGAGAACAATGTGGAACAAAACTCAAAATCATTTGGAAAAAAAGGGGGGGGGCCAGGTTTGCTGGTCTGATAAGGCCTGGTGGAACCATCAAAACTATGGCCCCTTATCTGCCCTTCAGGTCTGGAATTGAACCCACACCTGTGGCTTCCAGGTAAACAAAAGACAGGCGTATGAGTTGAACATTTAGCTGAGGTAGATACACTCCTTGGCAAGAACAATCCTGGGAGAAAGAAGTGTTGTTTATGCACAGGGAGACAGCTCAGGGGGCAGGAGTGCTTGGAGGTATGGACACAGGGAAGAGGTAACTATTGGGAGGAAGTGGGAGGGGAGCTGTTGCATTGTGGTAAATTGTGGTCAATGTCATGAGATAAAGTGTATATGAACTGCTGAATGGAAGGTGAATTTGCTCTGTACATTTTCACCCAAATCACAATGAAAGAAAGAAAGGAAAAAAAAACCAGCTGGCCAGGAAGTTTCCAAACACTAGAGGAAGGTCATCTACCTTTGATTACCAGTTGCTAACCCAAATTTAGGTAAAAGGGGGATATTGGCTTAGTAAATAGCACACTGTTGTGTGGAGACTTAATATTATAATGAGACATACTAATGGTCACCATCTTTTTTCCCTCACTATGCATGCTTCACTTGTAATCATATGGAATTGTATGTATAACATGATTATGATGTAATCCCCACCCTAGAAAAGAAGCTAAAGAACTCAGAAAAGCAGAGAGAATCTGAGGGACCTCCCTCTCTGTCTCAGCTTGTGCACAAACTTTATAAAAGCTCTTCTTAAAAAAAATAAATAAATAAACTTGCATTTATTAGGCACTGTTCCAGAGACAAATACTACTACACCAGTTAATAACTTCACACAGTCCCTGCTCTCATGAAGCTTATAATCTGATGGAATATACTAAGAAAATATACCCAGATATGATATATTTCAAATAACAAACCATGAGATGAAAAAATAGCAGTCCTTAGTAAGGGGCTAGATTATCTGGGGAAAATTCTCTAAGAAGATAGTCTTAGAACAGAGACTTGAGTCATTAGTAGGAACTAGCCACATTGATGCACTATATTAGATGATGTACGTATTATGTATTCTGTTTACAAAACATTTTTACAAAGTTGACGTTATCTTTATACAATTGAGGAAATGATTCTCAGAAATTAAGCACCTTGCTAAAGAGTGCGAGTAGAAAATGGCATAACAAGGATATGCATGCAAGTTTAATCGATAATAACATGTACAGACTATACATTGCCTTATTTTCTATTATCTCATTTTCCCTCTCTCTTCCTTCCATTGTTAAATTTACTGATTTCTAATTTTCTTTCATTCTATAAATATGAATTTCAGTCTAGAAGGTAAGTCCTCATATTTCTGGTGGTGTGGTGGTTAAGGTATTTGGCTACTAAGCAAAATGTCGGTGATTTGAACCCTGGCAGCAGCTCCGTAGAAGAAAGATAGATGGGGTAGTCTGCTTCTGTGAAGACGTGCAACCTTGGAAACCAAATGGGGGTCCATATGAGTTATAATCAACTAGATTGCAGTGATTTTGAAGTTTTTTTCAAGAGATGAATCATTCACATGAGCTTGTGTTTACATCTAGGATGAGGTATGTTTCATACATATGAAATGTAGCCACAGTGTCATGGGGACAGAGAAGGAAATCCCTATCCAAGCTCTATCAATCAAAGACTCACCGATGGAAATTTAGATTGGGGCCAAGGGAGAGGGAGAAAGAGATACAGAGACAGAAGCAGGCAGAAAGCTAATGCAAGAGAAAGAATCTTTTTACCACTGTAGAGCTGGGTAACAATCTTTTATTTTAATGTGGATTGAATGTGAATGACAGAGAATATTTCTGTGTCTTAAAAAAAAAAAAAGTGAATTAAGCCAACTAAAAATATTTGGAAATAATAATAGAAACAAAATGAACAAAACAAAACTCAAAACTCACATGTTCTGTGCTTGTGACAGGTCTTTGTGTTGTTTACAATTCTTCTCAAGGCCTAGCTGCTTTGCTTCCCTAATTCTCATAAAATATCCTTTTGTTCTTTAAAAAGTACCTCATTTTTCTTAAGCTAATTCAGGTTAATTTCTGTTACTTGTAACCTGTAGTGCCCTGCCTGAAAGTGCCTAATTATAATGGAAAAGGAAAAAAAAAAGGATTAGTAGCTAGAAGGTAACTATGAGAAAATGTTCAGTCTGCATTAGACTTAAAAATTTCTACCTTATGAGAGGAAAGAAAAGAAATTGAAATTTGCCATACCAGAAATGTACACAAGTTCTGTCAAAGGAAACTGCTGATAGGATAAATTATTTCTGTAAGTGTAGAAAGAATCCTCTACCCAGGTATAAAGAGAAACAATATAAATATTACTTTACAGCGTATGCAATGTAAATAATATTAAGGCCAGGTTGTTTATTTGCCAGAAAATTTTGATAATGAATTCTTAGGATTTTGAATTTGGAGCAGAATGCTGTGCGTGACAGGGGAAGTGGATACACTTTTATTCAATACAATATTTAGCTGGTGAATTCAGCACCCTGATTGGCATTTAAATAACTAGAAGCTATTTTTTGGATTAATAAACTTGACAAGTATTTACCAGATTTCAAGAACAATTTATGTTAAGGTAAGCTGGCCTGTGTTACAAGAGAACCATTAGGTTATAAATTTAAATAGCAGTAGTTCAGTGAACAATATGAACTGAAACATGGGAGAAGAAAAAAATTAAATGTTAATAAGAGCTAATAGTGGCACAATGACCTAAGTGATCAAAATGTGTGACTATCAGATGTCAAAGGAAATTGCAATAACCTAAATTACAGCACGTTTGAGAACATTAAAAGTTAATCAGCAAGGAAGTAAACTAATAAAAACTCTTTTCAAAGGTGAGCAGTAAAATGCTAACAATTAAAGTATTGAACTGTAGAGTTATGGACTTTCCTCTTATGTCATATGTTTTAAACTAATGAATTTATTATATTTTGATTCAATTATTATAGAATTCATTCTTTTGTAATTTAATGCAATTTTTCTTTTTCATTTTCTATCTAGAAGATATGTGCTATATCTCTTTGATAGTCTGACTTTGCCAAAATGGAATTCAGGTTTTTTTGTTTGTTTGTTTGTTTTTTGTATTATTGTTCAATGAATGTTGTTTTGCTAGATGATGTTGAGTTGGTTCCAACTCATAGGTTTGTATATACAACAGAATTAAACATTTTTCAGTCCTGAATCATCCTCACTATAGTTCCTATCTGTAATTAAACAATGCTCTATATTTTTTGTAGAATGTATTAATTTCAGAATAGGTTAAGAAGTGAATTTATGCTCTTAATTTTAAAACATTTTAAAGTACTATCTCATGACTATTATAATTATAGTTTCATAGTTTATTAGTATGTTTGGCATGCCTTCTATGTGATAATCTATTTTTATGTTGTTTGTTATTATATTTAAACAACTTTTATAAAATGGATCATGGTGTTTTTTATATTAAAAACATTCATATTCTTAATTACTCAATGCTAAGTTAATTGAGACATTTTAATGTTCCCAAGCTTGGGAATAAAATTAAATTCAACTTCTATCGGGTGTCTAAAAGCTACCTAGAACTTTACTGTACTACCTACCATTCTCTGTTATTTATCGGTGAAACAAAATACCAAGAAATGGTGCTATGCAGAAGGCAGATATTCAGTGGTAAGAAACACTAATAATTCTATAAAACCTGCAAAATTCATATGGCACAACTTGCTGAAAATGAAGATGATTTGAAGCATTAGTGATTAAAATTGATCTCATTCTCTTTGAAAGAATAGTAATTAAGAACTCAAATTACATTTTACTTGCTGTTGTTGTTAGGTGCTGTGGAGTCATCTCCGACTCAACTAAACACCATTGGGACTCGCACCAACTCTGCGATACCTGCTATACTTGAGCCCATCGCTGCAGCCACCATGTCAATCCATCTCATTGAGGGCCTTTCCCTCATTCCTTGACCCTCCACCTTACCAAGCATGACATCCTTCTCCAGGGAATGGTCCCTTCTGATAACATGACCAAAGTAGGTGAGACAAAGTCTGGCCATTCTCGCTTCCAAGGAGCATTCCAGCTGCACTTTACTTGTGGCAATATATAAAATGAGTCTTGGTGATTGTCAACTTGGAATTTTTTCTTCCAAAATTCTTCAATAAATTCTTACTCCTGAAATGGATGTCATTGCTATCACTCATTTCTACTGCTTTTGTTAGGTTTTAGTTGATTTTGACTCATACAAACCCCATGTAACAGAGTAAAATGGCCCATTCAGATTTTCTAGGCCATAACCTGCATGGTAGCAAATCCCCCAATCTTTTTCTCTTAGAGCTGCTGGGTGAGTTTAAACTGTCAGTCTTTAGGTTAGCAGCTGAATGCTTAAACATTGTGCAGCCAGGGTTCTTAAACTACTGTAATTCCAGATATTCCTTGCTAAAGTATGAATGGTAGATAATCAAAGTAGGGTAAAGATGTGTTTTAATTAAGCCTTTCATATATTTAGTTATTGTTGTGATTAGGTGCCATCTAATCAGTTCTGACTCATAGAACCCTAAGTAGAACAGAAGAAAATACTGCTTGGTTCTACAGCATCCTCAAAATTTTTGCGATGTTTGAGCCCATTGTTGCAGTCACTGTGTCACACCATTTCTTTGAGACTCTTCCTCTTTTTCAAAGACCCTCTGCTTTACAAAGCATGTTGCTCTTCTCTAAGGACTAGTCCATCCGGATAACATGTCCAAAATACTTGAGACAAAACCTTACCTTCCGCCCTTCTAAGAAACATTCTGGCTATACTTACTCAAAGATAGATTTGTTCGTTCTTTGCTAGTCTATGGTATTTTCAATATTTTTCTCTGACACCATATTCAAAGGCATCAACTCTTCTTTGCTCTTCCTTATTCATTGTCCACATTTCTCCCACATACACAATTGAAAATACCATGGTTTGGGTCAAGAGCACTTTAGTTTTCAAGGTGCTTTCTGCCTTTTTACACTATAAATCCTCTTTTGCAGAAGATTAGCCCAATGCAATATGTAATTTAATTTCTTGACTGCTACTTTCATGGGCATTGATTATGGATCCAAGTAAAAGGAAATAATTGACAACTTTGACGTTTTCTTGGATTATGCTGTTGCTTATTGATGCAGCTTTGAGGATTTTTGTTTTCTTTACATTGAGTTATAATTCATATTGAAGGCTGTAGTCTTCAATCTTCATCAGTAAGTGCTTCGAGTCTTTTTCACATTCAGCAAGTAAGGTTGTGTCAATTCATATCTCAGGTTGTTAGTGAGTCTTCCTTCTATTCTAATGTCCTGTCTTCTTCATATAGTCCAACTTCTCAGATTATTTGTTCAGCATAGAGAGTGAATAAATAAGAGGAAAGGAAACAAGAATGATGCATATCTTTCCTGATTTTAAACCACAAGTATACCTTTGATCTGTTCAATCCACTGCATTTTGGTCTATGTACAGGTTCCACAAGAGCACAATTAAGTGGTCTAGAAATTCCATTCTTCAAAATATTATCCAGAATATGTTATGACCTACACATTCAAATACTTTTGCATAATAATTAAACACAAGTAATCATATTCTGGCATTCTCTGCTTTCAGCTAAAATCCATCTGATATCAGCAATGACATCCCTCATTCCACATCCTCTTCTGAATCCAGTTTTAATTCCTGGCAATTCCCTTTTGATGTACTGCCACAACCCTTTTTAAATCTTTAGCAAAATATTACCTGCATGTGATAGTGATATTGTTCAATAATTTCTTCTGTTGGATCATCTTTCGTTTGAATGAGCAAAAATAAGACAAGTGAGCTCTTCCAGCTTTGTATCCATTTATTGAAACTTCTCAATAGGTATTCTGTCAATTCCTGGAGGCTTGCTTTGTACCAAAGGAGGCTTTTGATTTCTTCATTCAATGCCAGTCAATTTCTAATTATACGGCTTTCAGGCATTTGTGTTTAATGAGTAAAATCTATTCTTGAGATGGCATCTAAATCAGGTGGGACATACTGAAGATTGTACATTGTTCAGTTTCAACTTGAACTTGCATATAAGCAATAGATTGTTCTACAGATGGACTATGACCTTGTTCTTATGGATAATATTGAGCTTGTCTACCATCTCTTTCCATAGATACTGTCAATTTGATTCCTGTTACTCCATCTGGTTGTTGTCAGGTGCTGACGAGTAGCCTCTGAGTCATAGTGACCCTGTGTACAACAGAATGAAACACTGCCTGCTCCTGCACCAGTCTCACAATCCTTGCTAAACCTGAGCCCATCATTACAGCCACTGTGCCAATCCATCTTGTTGAGGGCCTTCTCCTTTTTTGTTGACCCTCGACTTTACCAAGTATGATATCCTTCTCCAGGGAATGATCCCTTCTGACAACATGACCAAAGTAGGTGAGAAGAAGTCTGGCCATTCCAGGTACATTACTTCCAGGGCAGATTTGTTAGTTCTTCTGGCAGTCCATGGTACTTTCCACATATATAGCTGCTGTTTACATTGTTGAATAAAGGTTCTTCTAATGAACAGATCGTTGGTCTTGCAAAATTCTATCATGCAATCTTCAGTGTCATTTCTATCACTAAAGCCATGTTTTCCAGCTACTTATCCTTCTTTTTAGTTCCCAACCCTTGCATTCCAATCACCAGTAATTATCAATGTGTCTTTATTATATGTGTGATCAATTTCACACTGCAGAAGTTAGTAAAATTTTTCAATATCTTCACATCTGGCATTAATGGAGGATTTATAAATTTGAATAATTGTCACATTAACTGTTCTCCTTCATAAACATATGGTTATTATCCTGTCTGTGACAGCATTGTACTTCATGAGAGATTTTGAATGTCCTTTGTGACAGCAACTATGATGCCATTCCTCTTCAATTTGTGATTTTTGATGTAGTAGATAATATGATTGTTTGATTAAAAATTGCCAATATCTGTCCATGTCAGCTCAGTTTATGCTCATTTTGAGTCATGCGACATCAGCAAATGAATGTTCCAAATTCTTTACTCTAGTCATGCCACTAAGATCAATTCTACTTTTAGGAGGCAGCTGTTCCCCAGTCATATTTGGAGTACTTCCCAATGTGAGGGGCTCATCTTCTGTCCTTATATAAGATAACGTTATGCTGCTATTAATTATGTTCCACTGGCCAGTTTGTTCAGAAGTTATTCACCAGGTCCTTCTTCTTAGTTTGTTTTAGTCTGAAAGCTCCACTGAAACCTGTCTATTAAGGGTGACCCTACTAGTATTTGATATATCAGTGTCTAGTTTCCAGAATGAAAGCAACAATCAAGCCAAAACGGTGTGATAAACTAACACATGAGTGGTGTTGGTATATTTTACACCTGTGTTTATTATGTATAGTGCCTACGGCATTTGACTGTTAACCAGAAGGCTAGAGGTTCAAACCCACCAGCCAGGGTTGAAGGAAGGTTGCGCAATCCACTTCCATAGTGATACTGCCTCAGAAACCCAAGGAGGGGTTGCTATGAGTTGTATCCGACCAACTTGATAGCAATGAGGTTTATTTATTTATTTATTTTTTATTTTTTATGTGAGCTACTCATCTAAGCAAAGAACAGAACTCTGAAGGAATGGGGACTACAGCAGGTGAATTTTGAAGAGAAGTAGAGACTTAACAATTAATTTTTATTGTGATTAAGGGAGTAGAGGCCTGTGCACATTCTGCCCTAGGTTTTTGTGGTCTCTGGAGAAGGGTACAAAGCATAAAGAAGAAAATCTGGAATTATCCAAGCTCTTCCTCATGCATGTGTCATTTTTACCCTTGGATTTTTTTTTTTTTCCCCAATAAGTTTTTTTTTTTGTTTTTGTTATCATGGTTTATTAAGATGCATTTGGAAACCACAGAGTTGATAGGCACTGGTGGTCACAGACTTATTATAAAGGCATAAAATACAATATTCAAATATTTTGAAATGCTTATTTCAACTGAAGCATAGCCAAATTTTCCAAGTTGATTCTAATATTGAAGAAAGTCTCCTACATTTTTTTTTCTTCACATTTTATTAAAATCTTATATCGTCCCAGGAAGAAACAAGACATTAAAACTGCAGAATTCCATTCAGGAAAGTGTGTATAACTTTTGGTGCCTTGTTTAATTTCAAATACTTTTTCTTGCTTTCTTCTTTGCTGTCTTACTGTCTTCCTTCCTTTCTTTTTTATAGTTTCTCTTTTAAATTGATGTGCTCAGATTCCATGTAAAACCTGAATAATCAAAATCTCTCAGGATAAGGCTGAGGCATATGTCTTAAAATTATGCATGCCAAAAATCAAGAGCCAAGGCACAGCAACACAACATTGTTGGACACAATTAAGTAAAATTGTATTGTGGCAAAAAACAAATTAAGGTTATACCAAGATGCTGTGGACCTTAATTATTTAACCAAGTCTAGAAACGGCGCATTACTACGTGTCAAGGTATACATCCTGAATAAATAACATGTAAGCTAATCTTAAAGTACAGGAAATTGAAGACAGATTAATATGAGTTAGAAAATAAAATTACCTTTGAGAATAACACACAGAAACTTAAAGACCTGAAGTAGGTGCAATCACAGGACTGTAGTAGAACTCTAATGTAACACTGATAAAACAAATGCAAGTGACAAGATAAGTAAGTATGGAGGGGCGGGTCACACTGACTGGTGTTAAAGGAAACGTGTTGATACTTTTTTCTGAGAATTGGGAGAAGTCAAAGATAGATTTAAACAAAACTGTACAATGATCAAATCTGTATTTTAGCCCAGTTTGCTAGATGGATGGAGTTTAGATTACAATAATATGTGTCCCAAAGCAAGGATATAAATTGCCAGTGGAACATTATTGTAGAGGGATGCATAGCAGTGCTATAAAGTTACGTATAAAAAAGCACTCTTAAAACAAGAGCACTTTTGCTCTATGTTAACATGAGTTGCGTTTACTAAAGTTGCTATTGAAATTAAGGACAACCATATTTCTGTGGGTATATAAACAACTATAGACTAAATTTTACTAATTGCTTGCTTCAAGTAATTATTACCTTTGATCATAATAGTCACAAATGGCTTCATTATGCTATATATTTATTCCCTTGCTATTAAGAGGGAATTTTATGGCTGGTGGAGACAGGTTAATTTCTGGGTCAAAAAACCATCTTTTCAACATTCACTGCACCAGTTGAAATTTTCTTTCTATGTATGTAGTTGTAAAACTAATTTCTAAAAATAAAGAACATACATCTTCCTCTTTTCTTCTATGGAAAACTCAACTCACTATTGTTGAGTTGGATCCAACACATAGTGACCCTTTCTTGGGTTTCCGAGGAGGTATCACTATGGAAGTAGACTGCCCAATGTTCCTTCCAAAGAGTGGCTGGTAGGTTTGAACCACCAGCCTTCTGGTCAGCAGTCAAATGCCTTAGGCACTATGCCACTTAACTCCTGTCTCTTGCTCTGATTTGGGGGGCTATGATGTAGATAGAGATGATTTCTGAGAAAAAAAAAAAAAATTACTATCCTTCATGAATAAATGAGCTTCTCAAAACTACTGATTTTGAACAAAGAGAAATCACATAATGATAAGAGAAAAAAAAAAAAAAAAAAGCCTGACAAAGAATGTGATATTAGCAACTGATAAATATTTAGGAAATTTGAGGGGGTGAGAGAAGTGCTTTGCTTCACTGGTAAAGAATGGGTTGGAGAATTCTCAAGGCAATAAAATAATATCATAATACTCAAACCAAACAAACTCATTGCTGTTTATTCGAATCTGACTGCTAGTGATCCTATAGAATGGAGCAGAACTGTCCAATAAGTTTTCCAAGGCTGTAAATCTTTATGGAAGCAGACTACCACATCTCCTGCAGAGTGGCTTGTTGATTGCAACTGACAACTTTCTAGTTAGTAGATAAAACTTAACCACTGTACCTCCAGGGCTTCCAAAATAATATATTATAATGTTCTTGGGGATCACTGAGAAAGAAGCTGGTAACCCTTCATGGACTCTGAGAGGAGGCATGATAGAGGATATTGTATTTACCAAAGCATCAGAGAGGGAATCAGCTTTTTTCTTTCAAATAAAAACATTTGGGGTTCACATTCAAGTACATACAACAGTATGTTCTAAGACATGAAAATAGCTGAGAGTGGGGTATTTAAAAAACAGGAAACATGTGAAGCTTCATATCCAAGGTCTCAGGGAAATATCTCAATCCTGAAAAACGAGTCTGAAATTATTTATAAAAAATTCTAATTCTCCACCTCATCTTCTACTATTTCATATCCCATTTTTCTTATTATTGTTGTTGTTAGAATTAAAAAGATAAATTCAGAGTTCTGTCAAGATGGTGGAGTAGGCAGACAAACTTCACCAATCCTCTGCAACAAAGCAACGAGAAACAAATTGAAACCAGAACTCTGAGCTTTGAAGACAAGGAGAAAGAAGTGGATTAAAAGCCAGTTAGTAGAAGAACCTGAATGAAAACAGTGAATAAAGAAACAAACACAGCTGTGGGCTACCAGAAACCCGGAGGGCACAACCCTTTTAAATATATTCCAATAGCAACTAAGAAACAACTTGGCTCACTAAAGACTTCACGGGCAAGAATTGCATTGGTGCCTGACAAATGGAAAGAAAAATAGTGAAGAAGGAGACAAAGAGACCTATGGACTGCAGTGGCTGTCTTGAGCCCACAGCCATTTTGAAATATTTGCAAGAGACAGGAGAGGCCATTTTGAGTATATGCAAGAGGCATTCTTCTTACACTGTGATGTAGGCTCCACTTGCTGCAGATAGGACAAGCAGTTCCACTGGGGGCTGACAACTGGAAAGAGGAGTATTCCATTTGTTACTTTTATTTTCCACATACTGTTAGTGAACAGAGGTGTGGACATCCCCTGACTTCATCCACCTTCTTGACCAGCAGTAATTTCATCCCCGGCTGTGCCCTGACAGAGCCTGAGTGCTATCCTTCACTCCGCACAACTTTGTTATTTGTGTCTCCCTCTTTTGTTACCTTTTTTTGTCTCTTTCCCATCCCTGATTTTTTTAAAAATCTTTTCCCTCTTCCTTGTCCCCCTCTCTCTTTTTATTTCTTTTTCTTTTCTTTCCTTTGTTTCTTCCCATCTCTTATTTTTCCATTTGCAGTTTTCCCATTTTTTTCTTTACTATTCTTTTACTCTTTCTCTTTTCTCTCATTCCTCCTTCCCAAAGTATTGTTTTTCTCTTTTTCTCATTATCTTTCTTTCATTCCTTTTTAATATATTTTGAAAATTTTCAAATCATTTATTTCATTGTGTGTGTGTGTGTGTGTGAGATTGTTCCTATTTATACAATTTGTGTCTTTTGTTCTCATGCTTTTACTTTTTAATGTTTTTAATTTTTTTTTTTTGGTCTAACTGAGTGGAAGACAGCAACTATTTCAATACAACCCAAGCATAACTGAACCTACTGCAGCACCACCCAGTGAGTGAGGGCAGAAGCATGCTTTTGCACTAAATGACCAATGGTAGATGGTGGCCAATACCAGCTCAACTCACCCTCACTGCTCTTTATGAATAGCTGACAGAGATCCACGCACACACTCCCATTCTCTTACACACATTAATCATAAATATAACATCACCAAAATGTTTCAGAGACAACAGACTATCACAGTCCACTCAAAGAAGCAAAATAAAGTAATAGAAACAAGAAACCAGGATACAAACACAGAAAATATGCCTGAGAAAGAAGCAGTATTAGAAGTCTCTGATAAGGAATCCAAAAGAATCACATTTGAGTACCTTCAACAGATGGAGATCAAGGCAAACACTGACAAGGTCAAGGAAATCTTTGACAAAATGAGGGAAAACACAAGTAAAATTCTAGAATAATTTAGGAGAAAAAGACAAGAACTAACTGACAAAAAATTGGAAACAATGCAAAAACAACAAATAGAAATCCAGGAGATTAATGCCAAGATTTCAGAAATAGATAAGACATTAAATGAGCAAAGGAGAAGAATCAAATCAATGGAAAGAAGAATTAATGAGATTGAAGACAAATACCTCAATATTACTTTGTTATGGAAGCAATCAAAAAATGATCAAAACAAACTGTAGAAAGCCTAAAATTCATGTGGGATACCATCAAAAAGAATAACTTATATGTAAGTGGATTTCCAGAACAGGATGACAAAAAATGAAATCACAGAGAAAATTGTCGAAGATCTGTTGGAAGAGAATTTCCCTACTATGATGAAAGATGAGAATATATCTGTTCAAGAAGTTCAACAAACCCCAAACAGGATAGACCCCAAAAGAAAATCTCCAAGACGTATCATCATCAAACTGACCAAAACCAAAGACAAAGAAAGAATTCTGAAAGCAGCACAAGAAAAGGAAAAAGTAAACTATAAAGGGTAACAGATAAGACTAAGTAAGTTCTGATTTCTCAGCAGAAACCACTCAGGTGAGAAGGCAATGGGATGATACATATAAAACCCTGAAAGTGAAAAGTCTCCAACCAAGAATTATATACCCAACAACATTATCTATCATATGAGGGTGAAAGTAAGATATTTCCAGATAAGCTGAAACTAAAGGAATTTGTAAATACCAGACTAACCTTACAAGATATGTTAAAGGAAGTCTTTCCATAGAAAATCAATAAAAGCAAACAACAACCAATGATTAACACACAATGAGACATAGCCCAGAAGCCAAGACAGTATATTGTTGTTATTTTTATGTGCTATCCATTCATCTCTGACTCACAGCAACCTTATGTACAAAAGAATGAAACACTGCCTGGTGCAGTGCAAGCCTAATGATCCCTACTATACCTGAGCCCATTGCTGCTGCCATCGTGTCAATCCATCTTGTTGAGGGACTTCCCCTCCATTGTTGACCCTCCGCTTTAATAAGCATGTCTGCTGTCTCCAGAGAATGTTCCCTTCTGACAACATGACCAAAATAGGTGAGAAAGACTGGCCATTCTCCTTCCCAAGGAGCATTCTGGCTGCACTTCTTCCAGGACAGATTTGTTAGTTCTTCTAACAGTCCACAGTACTTTCAGTGTTCTATGCCAACACCACAACTCAAATGCATGAATCCTTCTTCAGTCTTCCTTATTCATTGTCCAACTTTCACATGCATATGAGGCAATTGAAAATACCAAGGCTTGGGTTAGGCTCATCTTAGTCTTCAGGGAGATATTCTTGCTCTTCCACAATTGAAAAAGGTCTTTGCCCAATGCAATACATCTTTTGATATATAGAAGTATCCAAATTAAATAAGCTTATGATACTGTAAACAAGGAACCAGAGACATCGATTGAGATGTAATCAAGGACAGCTACAAACCAAACAGAAGGAAAATATAGTGTAGTTATAGAACTTCTAAATGGTGAGGAATTTAAGACAACTGAGAGATAAAACAGACTATTTTAACTTGGGAAGAAGGTAATAAATCATAGGGTGACCTCAAGGAAAAATGATAAACCCTTGCATAAAAATAAAAAAGGGGACATGCATAAATATTTACCAAATATGAAAACAATAGTAACAAAGAAGATAACACTATCCATAAACAAAATGAACTCAGCACAGAAAATTATATGGAACAAAAAAATTGGCAATACCATGAAAAAACACATAACACAATGACATCAATAAATTCATACTTGTCAATGATTACACTGAAAGTAAATGGATTAAATGCATTACTCAAGAGATGGAGAGTTGTGGACTGGATAACTAACATAACCCATCAATATGCTGTCTAAAAGACATTGTGTCATCTTAGACACAAGGACAAAAGTAAACTACAAATCAAAGGTTGGAAAAAGATCTACCAAGCAAATGGCAACCAAAAAAGGACAGGAGTGGTAATATTAATTTCTGATAAAATAGACTTTAAGACAAAAAAAAAAAAAAATCATAAGAGACAGAGAAGTGCATTATGTAATGATTAAAGATCAATTGAGCAAGAGGAAATAGCCACAATATCTATGCACCCAAGGATAGAATCACAAAATACATGAAATAGAGTTCAAAATGGAGTTGAGCCAGTGAGAAGCATGCTTTATCCCTCTGGCATCTAAGGTCTTGAATAACTAGCCACAATAGTTTAAATTAGGAATTACACTGCTCTGAACAGCTTACAGATTCAGAGTACATCAAACACACAAGAGCAGAATTAGAGGAAAGGCATAGAGAGATTATTTGGGAAAGAGCTACTGGAGGAGGATGGACAGATGGGCACCCGAGTGAGGCATTGGAAACTCTTCTGGAGCAGTCACTGTGCACCGGGCTAAGGCACCTGCCTGAGATCCCCGAGCCAAAAGGGAGGACGCCTTATAACAGCTTACCAGCGACCACTCTAATATTCTGGTGGACAGCAGCAGAGACCTGCCTCCAGCAGCTCATTTTGATTTTTTGGAGGTATTTTGGGTCTCCTGTGTGCTGGCTGCGGGCACAGACACCTCCGCTGAGATTTGGAGGAAAACTTTCTATTGCAACAGGAAGGGTAGCTCGCTTCCCTCCCAGCAGGTCATAGAGTAGACTGGGGTCAGACTGGGAGACTTTGTGCTATTCTTTGTCACAGAGATCAGGACCGCAGGTCACTAGCAGGTACTCCCCTGACCCAGAGCTCAAACTGCATGCATCTTTGGCGCTGCAGATGGGCGGTATCACAGACAAACTCCAGAGCCGGCCATTAGCGATCTGGTGGGATTATGTCAGCACTGCAGACAGAAGGAACAGGGAGAGGGAAGAAACTGCAGTCCTGGGATTTTTGCCTTGGAGCCGTTCTTTAGCACTGTGGGGCTGTGGAGGCAGGATCTTTGAGTGTGCCTGAAACTAGCGGAAATTTGTGACACTCTAGCAATAAGAATCTTTCCTGAATTGAGCTGCAGTCTTGCAAATAAATACATCATCAAAAATAGCCTGCTCAAAGCCCTAGAAACCGGCCCTAGCAACACCAAGCTTTCCTTCTTCCTCTCCCACCTTCTTTGCCAATACCTTCTCTCACTCAATAGAAGAAAACATATTCATCCAATTATCATAAAACCTCCCGCTTCTAACTCTAAACCCTCTTTATGACAAAGAGAAACACATATCAACACTACACACAGGGATTTTACCACCACAAAGAAAACAGCAGAGCAACCCAACACTCTTGCATCAATATGAAAAAACAAAACAAAACAAAACAAAAAACACCAGCTTCGCCTTTTCAAATTATTAAACCATAAAACCAAGACAAAACAAATCAACATGTAACCAGCAGCTAGTGACAACCTAAAGAGACAGTGCTCTACCAGATTCCAGGGTCTTAAGAAGAGGTTCTGCTTTCCAGTAATCCGAAAACTCTCCAGGAGTGCACTGTACCACTGAAGAGGTCCTAGTCTATACCTTCCTTTTTTTTTTTTTTTTTCCCTCTCTTCTTTCTCTCCTGGTTAACCCCGTCCCTTGTTAGTTTGTTTGTTTGTTTTGTTTTGTTTTTGCTTTTTTTTTTCTTTTATATTCTTGGTTTGTTTCTTTGTTTGTTTTCTTTATTCATTATTCTCCTTCTCTACCTTTTTACTCTCAGTGACCTATCCTCAGATACTGAAGATTTTTCTGTTTTCTTCTTCTTTTCCTCCCTTTTTTTCTTTTTCTGGGTTACTGGTCCTGTGTGATTTCAGGGTGTATTTTTTGTACATGTGCTTATAGTTTTTCAATGGTTATTCAATTGTAATTTTTGCCTAACTGACTGGGAGACAGCAAAAGTCCTCATAAGATACAAGTAAACCCACACCTCCTGCAACTTCACTTACTGAGCAAGAGCCAGCACCTCTTTCTCCACCAATGGGCAAATGAAAAAAACAACTAATACCACTATACTTCGGAAACAACAGACCATCACAGTCCACACAAACAAGCATGATAAAGTGGTAGAAACAAGAGAACAGGACTGACCCAGAACACATCCCTGAGGAACAAGCAGCATTGAAATTTTCTAATAAGGAATTAAAAAGAATTATATTTAGGTACCTTCAAAGGATTGAGAGACAGACCAAAGAAAACATAGAAAAAACTTTAGAAGAATTGTGGAAGAAAATACAAGAACAAAATGACAAAATAAATGAAAAATTAGAAATGATTCTAAATCTACAGATAGAAATCCAGAAGATTAATATTAAATTGTTTGAAATAGATAACACATTGAAGGGCAAAGGGGTAGAATTGATACAATGGAAGACAGAATTAATGAGATTAAAGAAAAATACCTAAATACTTCTTTAGAAAGGGATGAGTCAGGAAAAAAGTCAAAACAAAATGAAGAAAGCCTAAGGTTCATGTGGGATACCATCAAAAGAAATAATCTGTGTGTCATTGGAATTCTAGAACAGGAAGAGAAAAATAAAACCACTGAGAAAATCACCCAAGATTTGCAGGAGGATAACTTCCCTGGTATGATAAAAGAGGAGAACATATCCATTCAGGAAGTCCAAAGAACCCCAAACAGGATAGACCCCAAAAGAAAATCACCAAGACATATCATCAAACTCACCAAAACCAAGGAAAAAGACAGAATTCTGAGAGCAGAATGGGAGAAACAAAAAGTTACATACAAAAGTCAGCCAGTAAGAATAAGCTCTGATTTCTCAGCAGAGACCATGCAAGTGAAAAGACAATGGGATAGTACATATAAAACACTGAAACAAAAAATTTCAGCCAAGAATTATAAAGCCAGCAAAATTGTCCCTCAATTATGATGGTGAAATTAGGAGATTTCCAGATAAACAGAAACTAACGGAATTTGTTAAAACCAGACCAATCTTACAAGAGACACTAAAGGGAGTACTTAGATTGGAAAACCAAAAGTAACAAATAACAATTAATACACAAGATGACATATCCCAGAAACCACAGTTATGGACATATCAAAAGAAAAATGAGCTTACAAGACTGTTAACAGGGAACCAGACACATCAATTGACAAATGAGGACAACTACTAACAAAAAGAGGGAAAAGACTGTATAGTTACAGAACTTCTAAATGGTGAGGAAGTTAAGAGAGTTGCAAGACAGAATGGACTGCTCTACCCTCAGGGGAAAAATTATAAATCATAGGGTAACTTCCAAAAAAAATGATAAACCTTCATATCACAATAAAAAAGAAGACAAGCACAAATACTCAGCAAATATTAAATCAACAGCAACAAAGCAAAAGATAACAGGATTCTTAAACATAATGAGCTCAGGACAGAAAAAAATATGGAACAAAGAAACCAGGGACACCATGAAAAAACACATACCAAAATGACAACAACCAAATCATACTTGACAATAATCACA
>NW_006921973.1:2482654-2483754 GCF_000298275.1 Orycteropus afer afer
ATCATTAGCTATTAGAGAGATGCAAATCAAAACAACAATGAAGTACCATCTTGCTCCAGAACTAGTAGCAAAGTTCAACAAAACAGAAAATAACAAATGCTGGAGAGGATGTGGAGTGATTGGAACTCTCATACACTGCTGGTGGGACTGTAAAATGGTACAACCTTTGTGGAAAACAATATGGCGACTCCTTCAAAAGTTGGAACTAGAAATACCACTTGACCCAGCCATCCCATTACTAAATATATATCCTAAAGCAGTGAGAGCCATGACAAGAACAGACATATGCACACCCATGTTCATCACAGCACTATTTACAACAGCCAAAAGATGGAAACAACCTAGGTGTTCATCAACTGAGGGATGGATATCCAAACTATGGTACATATACACAATGGAATACTATGCAACCCTAAAGAATAATGTAGAATCTGCAAAACACTGCATAACGTGGATGAACTTGGAGGACATTATGCTGAGTGAAATAAGTCAATCACAAAAGGATAAATATTGTGTTGGTCCTTTATTGTAATAGTCAATGAAACACTTATCTATGGAAGGTCATTTTCTTTGTTGGTTACCAGGGGTGGGAGGGGAGGGAATGCTGTTAGATAGATAGAGATAAGTTTTGATTTGGGTGAAGAAAAAGGCAATGTACCAAATGTGAATAATCAATATAGTGGCATTGAGGAAGAGAAAGACATAGAGAATTACGTGGGAAGTACAGACAACAAGATGAACCCTTTTGCACATATAATACGACATGCTCAGTGAAGGAAAACACGGGTATATGGGTGGATAGATGGGTGGACAGGCTGAAATATTAGGTATCTATATGAAGTGGAGAGTACACCTAAGAACATGGATAGGGTTGGCAGACAATGGGACAATAACTTTATGTGTATGATCTGAATTCTCAGGTGTATAATGGGGCTGACAAGGGGCAAGGTTTTAGGCACTGCTTGGCCACTGACAGCTACCCAGAGGGACCAAGTAGTCGAACCTGTGGTCTCAGGACCATAGTCCCAGAAGACATCAAGCTCAATTGGCATAACATACTACACAAATCATTGTTCCACCTTTTACTGTGGCTAACCAGA
>NW_006921973.1:2484084-2496641 GCF_000298275.1 Orycteropus afer afer
ACTATGAGACCAGAAGAAGTAGATGGTGCTTGGCTACTACTGTCAACCACTTGGAAGAGGATCTTTGTAGGAGATCCTGGATAGAGAGGGGAACAATATGGAACAAAACTCAAAATCATTTGGGGAAAAAAAAAGTGGGGAACATGTTTACTGTCCCATGGAGCCTGGTGGAACCACTGAGACTATGGCCCCTAGCTGCCCTTCAGGTCTGGAATTGAGCACACACCTGTAGCTTCCAGCCAAGCATTAGACAGGCATACTAGTTGAGCCTTTATTTGAGGTAGATGCACTCCTTGGAGAGAACAGGCAAGAGAGAAAGAAGGGCTGCTCAGGCACAGGGAGACAGCTCAGGGGGTAGGAGTGCATGGAGGGATGGATAGTCAGAGAGAAGTGGTACCTATCAAGAGGAAGTGGGTGAGGAGATGTTGCATTGTGCTAAACTGTGGTCAATGTCATGAGACAAAGTGTATGTGATCTGCTGTGTGGAAAGTGTATTTGCTCTGTAAATTTTCACCCAAATCACAATAAAAATAAATTAAAAAAAAAAAAACATAAATCTTAGTTTAACAGAATTGAAAAGACAAAAATATTATGCCACAGTAATAGTGGAAGACTTTAATACACCCCTTTCTTCTGCCAATTTTTAATTGGATTTTTTTGTCAATTTGATATTGAGGTGTTGGAATCTTTTATAAATTTTAGACATCAGTCTTTTGTCTGATATGTCCTTGCTGAATATCTTTTCCTATTCTATAGGTTCTTTTTTCACTCTTTTGGAGAAGTTTTTTGATTCAGATAAGAATTTAATTAGTGAATAAATAAGCTCTCATTATTAATACAGTGAGCTAATGAGGAAGTTGATAAACCTTAAAGAAAGGCTTATAAAATGTTTGGCTTTCTTTATAAAGCAGCTCTAAATGATTATTTTAATATCTTAATTATAAATGTATTATCTAAATTCAGAGATGGTATAATTTTAATGAATTTTGTAAAGTTTTGAATATGAGTATTAATTTGTTTTTGAATTTTATTTTTATAATGTAGTTTTATAAATACTGATTACTTGCTAATAAAAATTGATTTTGTTTAATAAGAAGAAAATACAAAATAAAATAATAAATAAAAATAAAATAAAAAATTATTATTTCTTTTTTGGGCCTCAGTTGAATAGCGTTTGAAAGAAAGTGATATATTTTATTTAGACTCCAAGAAACATAGATTTAACTTTATAATACTAGTGCTACTTTTTGAGTTATCTAGCAGTTTATAGTGTTACCTTTATTAATATTAAATGTACTTCTAGAGTTACCTAGTAAATTTTTAGAGCTTATCATACTGACTTTCTTAGGTAAAGTTTGAAGTACACCCTTTCAAAGTAGACGATGTTACTACTCAGTATTTTTAAAATCACAATGAGCAATTCATATAACATTTGGACTTACTATTTTCTCATTCTTTCTGTAGAGATACATTCAAAATCTTTGTTACTTATCACTGTCTATTTTTAAATTACTCATAAAACATTAACTGAGACTCTCATTTGTGATAATATAACCCTGAATAACTATACTATCTGAATCCAGTATTTTTTTTTTCTGCCATAGTTCTTAAATTCATGAAACCAAAAAAACCAAGCCAAACTCAATGCCATCAAGTCAGATCCGACTCATAGCAACCCCTCCTTAGGTTTCCAAGGAAGTATCTCTGTGAAAGTAGATTGACCAGTCTTCCTTCCTGATGAGTGGCTGGTGAGCCTGAACCAGCAGCCTTCTGGTTATCAGTAAAATATCTTAGGCACTATGCCACAAGAGCTCCATAGAGTAATGAAGTCACCTTTATATGGAAGCAGCAGTCAACAAATCAAGGAATTATTACATAGGGCAAATCTGCTGCAAAAGACCCTTTTAAAGTGTAGAAGGCAAAAATGTCACTTTGAGAACTAAGATGGGCTTGATGCAAGCTATGGTACTTTCAACCACCTCATATGCATGCAAAAACTGGACCATAAATAAGGAAGACCAAAGAAGCATCAGTGCATTTGAATTAAGGTGTTGGTGAAGAATATCAAACATAACATACACTGCCAGAAGAACAACAAATCTATCTTAGAATGTTCCTTGGAAGCGAGGATAGTGAGACTTCATCTTGCTTACTGTGGACATGTTATGAGGAGCACCTAGGCCCTGAAGAAAGACATGACACTTGGTAGAGAGTCAGTAAAAAGAGGAAGACCCTCAACAAGGTAGATTGACACAGTGGCTGCAACAGTAAGATCAAACATAACTACTATTGTGAGAACATATAGAACCTAGCAACATTCCTTCCTGTTTTTCATGAGGGCACTTTGAATTATAGCCTACTTGATGGCACCTAAGAGTAACAAAATCTGATTTGGAGTTATATCTTTTCTGGTCAATGAAACTTCTCTCAAAAGTACTTTTGTTTTAAAAGTGTAGTGTATGACAAGTTTTGCTATAATATTACAAGTTTTGTAAGGACTTAAATATAGGCTGATTTCCTGTTTTGTGAAGGAAAACTTGGGAGACAAAATACCCTTTGTCTCACATTTTGGGCATATGCATTTATATTGATCACAAAAGGTCACCATGATGCCTGTTCATGTAAGCACTCAGTAAATGTTTCCTTTACTCAGGAACAACTTCAAGGATATATTTGGTTCAAAAATGTGTATGTAGTTCTATGTGTATTTACATGCTCACTGCTAGAAAGTCATTTGGAAAAATTGACTGGGGAAGTGTGTCCTGCATACATCATCTCCATTTGCAAATTTCTATCATCATTTTTAAGCATAAAATATATCTGGTCATAACCTGAGGGAAACTCAGACAGTGTCTACCTTCACACTGTGAGACATGTTTCCCCTGGATGACAGGAAGATCTGTCACAAGGCAAGATGATTTATCTCCTCTGATTTCATCCTGTATAGACGCCCTATACAAGGTGAAGTGATAATTTTCCTGAGTTAACATGTCCAATGTCTCATTTTTCATTCTAGTCCTTGTGAAATGACATCAAACACTAAATTGGAGACTAATTTGGACTGTAAAGTTTGGCTGCCTGCCTGCTTCTCTGGGAAAACAAGCAAATTATCTGTAGTTTTCGATCATGGAAGTCATACGACACCTGGAGCTGGCTACTCGATACAAGGATCTGGGATTTTTGTTTTTTTTTTCCTTTTATTTTTTAACCAACACTAGAAAAGCAAGAGAAAAAAATACATGGAAGAAAATTTTCAGAAATAATATGTATTTTTTGCCAGAAAAATTATTCAAAAAAAGTAATAAAGGGAGTGTTATATATGTTAAGAAATTAGCAAACAGACAAGTTGGGAGAACAATTAGAGGAAATAGAAATAATGGCAGTATATATGACTACAACATTATAATATGCAATTAATTCCACATGATTATAGCAAAAAGCAAGTACAATTATTTCAGAACTAGAAACTCAGAAAATCAATACACTATTTTCATCCACTAATAAAACTATTTTGAAAATGTCTTCTATAAAATGTAATATGTTTTTACAATTGGTTTTCTAAATATACTTATCTAAGTCTATCAACAGGGTAGTCTTTTGGG
Organism: Orycteropus afer afer; assembly: GCF_000298275.1. Taxonomy (NCBI): domain Eukaryota; kingdom Metazoa; phylum Chordata; class Mammalia; order Tubulidentata; family Orycteropodidae; genus Orycteropus; species Orycteropus afer. The sequence goes on from NW_006921973.1 coordinate 2,487,687, forward strand.
ACAGTATTTGCTTAAACTAAATTTTAATCTAAGTAACTGAATATCTTGTCATGATGAATAAAATTAGAGCACAGTTTATAATTTATTGGATAAGTGTACTAGCAATGAGGCACTTAGAAGCAGGAAAACTGAGTCATAAAAGGATAAATTAAGAATAAAGATTGATGGTATTTTAAAAGTCTGATTATTTTACAAGATGGACAAGTTGAAAAGATATACCTATGGAATTGAATTGAAAATAAATTTATTAAGTAGTGTTATCTATGAATTTTACAACTTGTGGGCCCTGCCATTGTGAAACACATAATGTACATTAATCTAAGCAAAGAGAAAAGTGAATATAAAGAGAAGTCTAGGAATAGGTAACATTTCTTGAAAGCTTGAAAACTTTTATGATCAGGCACTAGGAATAATACTTTGCATACTTCATTTTATTTACCTCTTACAATACCCACAAGACATAGAGACTATTACTTGCATCATTTAAAGGTTCAGAAAAATAAGGCACAAAAATAAGTAAATTATTTTCCCAAGATCTCACAACTAGTAAAAAGTGAAATCAGAATCCAAACCTGTCAAGAGTATGGATTTATTTTATTTTATTTACCTTTAGACTAATAAAAAGCAAACAGTAAGTGCCTACAAGTGGTGTTTGGTAACATGAAAAAGGATGAAGGTGTATCTGGAGAGGAAAAGACAAAAATAGGAAACATATCACTACATTTTAAAGGAATGATAGGACTCCTTCAAGGTGGAATAGAGAAAGGAAAAAGTTAAGCAGATATAACATTAAGTGCAAAAAAAGAAGGAAAGATGAAGGGTAACTCCCCTTTGTAATAACTTTCTAGACTGTCTGGAGCACAAACCTTAGAGAGGAGATTTGAAGGAGATCAAAGCTAGAAAAATAATTTGTACTCAGATCCTTGATTTCAAATGCAATGCCAAGGCTTTAGAAAGCTACAGAAATAGAAAGACTTCTGCTCACCTTAGTATATTTACTTGTGTATGTATAGTTACTTAGTATATATACTTGTGTATATCACTGATGGCATTTCAAATCAATGGGGAGATGATCAGTTACTTTTAAAAATAATTGTAAAATTGAGAACAAGGCATTAATTTGTATCCCTATTTTATATAATCTACATTAATTCAATTTGGATTAAAGAGCTAGATACAATATTCAAGTGTATTGGAAATTTATTGTTTTGTAGTTCCACCACCCCTCAGGAGGATGATTTTGTAGGCTGAATAATTTTCTTCAAATATATCCAAGTACTAACTTCTGGAACCTATGGATGTTACTTTGTAAGGTAGCAATCAGCATATATGGTTAAATTAATGATTTTGAGATAGGGAAATTATTTTTGATTATCTGAGGGAATTCTTGATGTAAGCTCAAGTGTCCTTCCGTATCAGAGGAAGGCAAAGGGCAGAAATGAAGATAAAAGATGGCAATGTGACCAGGAAAACAAAAATTGAAAAGGCAATGTGATGTGGTGTTATTGGTCAAGGAATGAGGACAACTTCCAGATGCTGAAAATGTAAAGGAAACATTTTTCTCTGAGACTTTGGAGTGAGAATGGTGCTGTCATCACCATGATTTTGGCCCAGAGAAACTCGTTGTAGACTTCTGGCCTCCAGAATCATAAGAAAATAAATCTGTGTTATTTTAAGCTACCAAATTATTGATAATTTTACACAGCAACATACAAAATTAATATAATAATATTGATAGAAGTCTTCAATATATTAATATAAGATGCTATGCATAAATATTTGTTAATAAATATAATATTTTCTAAAATAATAAAATGTAAGTACCTAGATCTTTTCCAGTAAATAAATAGAGAAAAACAAACATAGCATACATCAATGCCACTATTGAATAAATTTGTCTACATGAAAAAATAAATATTAGTATTTTTAAAAGACTAAACATATTTATAAGCAAAACTCAAAAAAAATGACAAATATTTCATAGAGTTGACTATGCAATTCATGAAGGATTTCAACACATAAAAAGAAAGCATCAGCAGGAAAACTTGACAACATCTTAAGCATGCAGTTCATAATTCAAGGCATGGAAATGATTGCACAATTAAAATCTATTTGTTAGAGAATTGTAAATTCAAAGATTAAGGAAAATATTTTTAATTATATCAAATTGATACGTACGTCATGATCTGATTTTAGTAGTTTACTTATTTTAAAAATCTTCAAGAGTTTATAATAGAAGTACTATCTTTAAAACTCACTGTTACAGTTTATGCTTTCACCTCCAAACTTCTCATGCTTCCTGTTGCTCATTCTAAAACCCTTGTAATAAACTTGAGTTCTAGTTTTTTCTCATACTATACATCCAGTTCAACAGAAATCCAGTTGGCTTTCTTTCAAAATATATCTTCTCCTCTACAACCTCTACAACATTCTACAACCTTGGCTTTTGTGTCCATTATTCTTGCCTAGATAACTGGTCTCCCTGCTATGACCTCTGCCACATTGCAATTCATTCGCTACACAAAGGTCAGACTGATCCTATGAGTATGTCAGATCATGTCACTTCTTTGTGACATTACCATCTGACTCTTGATTTTTCTAGGAGTAAACATGAAAATGTCGACTTACTTAGGGTCCCGACATGATTTAGTGTTTTTCGCCTCTTGCCTTTTTAACTTTACCTCCGATTATTCTCTACCTGGTAGAGTAGTGGCTAATGCACTTGACTGCTGACCAGAAGGCTGGCGGTTCAAACCCACCAGCCACTCCTCGGAAGGAAGATGGGACAATCTACTTTCATAGTGATACTGCCTTGGAAACCCAAGGAGGGGTCTCTGAGTCTGGTCCAACTATATGGCACACAACAACAAAAACTACAAGGTCTCCCTGATTGATGTAAACAATTATGATCTCCACTACTATACAAAAAGTGGGGGGTTGAAACTCTCTCAGACCAACCTTGGTAAACAGGCCTGGTGCTCTACTTCTGAAAAGTCACAGATTTGAAAACTCTGTGAAGAAATTCTACTCTGCACACATAGGGTCTCCATGAATTGGAATGAACATCACCACAATTGGCAACATCCTTCTCTGCCTTACTGACTCCGTACCAGTCATTTTCACCTCTTCATTGTTTCTGAGCATTCCAGACTTGTCCTTACATAATGGCTCTTTTTGTTAGTTCTTTCTGCTTTCTAGAATCATCTGTCCAGGGGGGAAAAAAAAAAATCCATGGCTCACTTTCTCTGTTCTTGAAAGTCCTTTATCAAATGATACTTATACTGAATCCCAGGAGGTTCCTCATTTAAAAATATTTTTACATTACTTGAAGTGATGCTAAGTCTTGAAGTCATATGCAACAAATAATCAACCAGACATATGTCAAGCAGACATATTTAGTGACCCAACATTATGAAATATAGAAGAGTGACACCATCTAAGATCTTGAAAATGAATTAAACTTACTTAGATTTGGTATTATGGTTATTTATTTATATATTTGGCTGCCTCTTCTACCAGGGTAAGCTTCGTGAATGTGAAGATGATATATATATATTTTTTTCTATTTTGTGTAATAGTTCACCATCAAACCATAGAATATTTTCTGGTCCATAGAAAAAAATATTTATTGAATACATGTATAAACAAAGGGAAAGCAATTAAAATGGTTCCTTACATAATAAATATTTGATACATTTTACTACTGTGACAATAATTTTCAATTTGTTTTTAGGTGACCTCAAGTGGGTTTCAACTCACTCGACTATCCTATCAATGTACAACTGAAAGAAACATTGCCTGATTCTGCCCCATTCTCACAATAGTCGCTATGTCTGAGTCCATTGTTGCAGACACTGTGTCAATCCATCTCATTGAGAATATTCCTCTTTCACTGACCCTTACCTTTACCATGCAGTGTCCTTCTCCAAGACTAGTCCCTCCTGATAACAGGATGTAAGTAAGAAATGAAGTCTTGCCATCCTTGCTTCCAGTCTGGCTCTACTTCTTTTAAGACAGATTTGTTTATTCTGTCACAGTTCATGCTATGTTCAGTATTCTTTGACAACACCATAATCCAAAGGCATCGATTCTTCTTACGTCTTTCTTATTCATTGTCCAGCCTTTTGAATGCATAAGCATTCAAAAATACTGCGCATTGAAATATCGTGGCTGGGTCAGGTGCACTTTACTCTTCAAAGTAACATCTCTGTCCTTAACATATTAAAGAGGTCTTTTGCAGCATATTTGTCCCATACAATATATTATATTTCTTGACTTCTGTTTCCATAGCTCTTGACTGTGGGATCCAAGTAAAATGAAGTCCTTGACAACTTCAATTTTTTTCTCCTTTTATCATGATGTTGTTTATTGGTGTAGTTATGAGGATTCTTGTTTATTATATGTTAATGTGTAATCTACACTAAAGGCTATAGTCTTTGATCATTATCAGGTTCTCTTCACTTTCAGCAAGTAAGGTGATGTCATCTGCATATCGCAGGTTATTAAAGAGTCTTCCTCCAATTCTGATGTCTTGTTGTTCTTCATGTAATCAGATTATTTGCTCAGCATATAGGTTGAATTAGAATCATGGAGGTACTGATCTACACCTTTCTTCATTTTAAACCGTATAGTATTTCCTTGTTCTGTTCAATTAAGTGCCTCTTGATCTATGATGTACAGCTTCCTCATGAGCACAATGAAATGTTTTGGAATTACCATTCTTCAAAATGTTATCCATAATTTGATGTGGAACACACAAATGTCTTTGCACAGTGAGTAAAATGCAGGAAAATATTTTTTCTGATGTTCTCTGTTTTAGCCATGACCCATCTGACATCAAACCATATCCCTAGTTCCACGTTCTCTTTTGCACCCAACTTGAATTTCTGGCCTTTCTCAGGCAATGTACTGCTGTAACTGTTTTTAAAATTAATTTCAGGAAAAGTTTACTTCTATTTGTTATTAATGATATTGCCCAGTTATTTCTATGTGCTGTTGGATCCCCTTTCCTTGGAATGGGTATAAATGCAGATTTCTTCCAGTCAGTTGGCTGGGTAGCTGTTTTCCAAATTTCTTGGCTAGATGAGTGACACTTCTGGCATAGCATCCATTTGTTTAAAAATCTGAATTGGTAGTTCATAAATATCTGAAGCCTTATTTTCCCCCAATGCCCTTAATGTGGTTTGGATTTCTTCCTTCAATACCATCAGTTCTTGATCATAAGCTACCTCCTGAAATAGTCTAACTACACTTTTTGTCACAAAGACTGTTTATTCCTTCCATATTCTTTTGATACTTCCTGCATCATTCAATATTTTGCTAATAGAAATCTTCAATATTGCAACTTGAGGCCTCTTTTCTTTTTTTCAGTTCTTTCAGCTTGAAATTTGCTGAACATGTTTTTCCCTTTTGGCTTTCTAATTCCTAGTCTTTGAACATTTCTTTGTAGTACTTGACTTTGCTGTCTTAAGCCACCCTTTGAAATCTTTTGCTCAGCTCTTTTACTTTATCAATTTCTCCATTGCTTTAGCTACTCTACATTTAAGACCTAATTTCAGAGTCTCTTTTGACATCCATTTTTTTTTTCCACTGTCTTTTTAATAACCTTTTGCTTTCTTCATGTATGTTGTCTTTGATGTTATCCCACAACTAGTCTGGTCTTAGATCACTGGTGTTCAATGCATCAAATCTATTGCTCACAAAATTTCTAAATTCAGGTGGGATATACTCAGCATATTTTGGTTCACATAGACTTGTGGTTTGCCAGGTTTATAAGGTGAACAGTAATTCTAGGAAAGTATGCACTCATTAGGAGCCCTGGTAGCATAGTGCCTAAGGCACTTTACTGCTAGAAGGCTGGTGGTTCAAACCCACCAGCCACTCCTCGGAAGGAAGGTTTGGCAATCTACTTCCATAATGATATTGCCTCGGAAACCCAAGGAGGGTTGCTATGAGTCAGGGCCAACTTGACGGCACATAACAACAACAACAACAACATGCACTCATTAGAACAATCAACATTATGAGATCAAGAGGGCAGCATTTCTACAGGGATAGAGCAAGGATGTCATGAGGGAAGGGAAGACAAAGGGAAAGATCAGGTGTGGGGAGGAAGTGAGAATTCTGTTGCGTTGTGTAGATCTCAGTGACTGTCACAAAACAGAATGTGTAGGCATTGTTAAAAGGAAAAGCCCTTTGCTCTTTAAATTTTCACCCAAATCACAATTAAAAAAAAGAAAAAAAGACTGATGGACTTTAAAAAAAGTAGTATACTGAATGAAATATGTGTATCATAAGTAAAGATAAAAAACTAAGAACATACAGCTCAGTATTCACTCTTTTAGCATTTTTACGCATATTATTTGTTGTCTTATTATGAAGTCATTAAGTTTTCTCAAGAGTTTAAACTTTCTATTGCTTAGCTATGCTAGGAACAGCATTTGTATCTAACAAGCTCTCTCAAATGTCATAGAAAAGAAATCTGATTCACTGAACCATATTGTTTGAGAAATAATTTCTAAAACTTACAGACTTTTTCTCTCATTAATGCAATCTCAAGATAAAACTTGCAACTCAAAGATATTAATCTCTATCATTCAAGTTATGTAATATAAAGGATCCAATTAAATTCTGAAATCTTGAATATTTGTTTTCTTTTGTGTACTTTCCACATGAAATTTCTTGTTCTTTGAAAATATTATCTCCATTTAGAAGCATTTGGTATCATCAGAAGCATCTAATCAATTATATTTACACATTAAATTGTACAGAATTTTTTTTAACAAAATTCTATTAATTTTTAACCTTGTTGTTGTTGTTATGTGCCGTCGAGTCGGCCCCGACTCTTAGCGACCCCTCCTTGGGTTTCCGAGGCAGTATCACTATGGAAGTAGGATTGCCCAACCTTCCTTCCGGGGAGTGGCAGGTGGGTTTGAACCGCCAGCCGTCTGGTTAGCAGGCAAGTGTCTTAGCCACTATGCTAAGGATTCATTTTGTTATTTGTGTCAAATTTGTTCTGAAAATACTTCATATGTATCATTATTATCCTGTTCTCTACTACATTGTTAAATCATGTATCTTCCTTTCTGTGCAAATCATATTCAGAAAATAGTCAATAAAATGATGCTCAAAAGAACAGTACATATTATACTACTGAAGTTGAGTAACTAAAGAAATACTAACTTTAAATTTTTATTTTAATAATATTCAGTCAGTGTCAATGGAATATTACCTTTATTCTGATGTTGACATAGAAAATACCATTTAATAATGTATATGTAATTATCTTCTCAGAATTCAGTCTCAACTCTTTCCACTTCAATTTGAATACTACCAAAATCCAAGTGCATAAGCTGGTTACAAGTATAGGAGTATGTGTTTACTTTCAACTTGCTCGTAATTTTTCAAAGACTACTTATTTACCTACTATTTTTCACCTTACTGGAAATTATGTGATCAATTGTGGTAAGCTGTAAGGTGAACTTTCTAAAATTATATCAAACTACAAAATATAATCACTCTAAAGCTACAAATTGATTAATTATATTTACCTGTAGATATGATTTAAATATTTAATCTGCCTTAAATGTCATTATTGCAACGAAAGTAAAATTTTAAGCAGCTTTATTGAGGTTTATTTTACATATCATAAAACTTGTCCATTGTATGTTGAGTACACAACTCAGTGATTTTTATTAACTTTACTGAGTACTGTATTCATGACTAAAAATTGGCTTTAGAACATTTTTATTTCCCCAATAAGATCCTTCATGTGCATGTACAGTTAATTCCTATTCCTCCTCTAGTCCCAAGAAGCTATTAATCTATTTTCTATCTCTATAAATTTGCCTTTTTTTGAACAGTTCATATAAAGAGAATCATGTAATATGTCATGTCTTATGTCTGGTTTCTTTCACCTTAACATAATGTATTTGAGATTCATCTGTTAATGAGATTATATCAGTAGCTCATTCTTTTTGATTTCTGAAGAGTATTCCACTGTATGGATATGCCACATTTTATCTTGACCAAATGGTGGACAACTAGGTTGTTTGTATGGGCTATTTTGAATAATACAGCTATTAACATTCACATGTAAGTCTTTGTGAACATATGCTTTCACTTTTCTTGGTTATGTACTAAATTGTGGAATTTCTGGTGTTAGTGGAATTTTCTTACTTAACTTTGTGAGAAACAGCCAAACTTTTTTCCAAAGTGGTTGTACAATTTTACATTCTTATCAGCAATCTATGAGAATTTCCATTTTTTCATACCATCATCCTCATTTGTTTTTATTTGTTTTATTTATTATAGATATTTTAGTGGAGGACTAACACCATAATGTTTTGGTTTTAATTTACATTTACATTTACATTTCACTAATAAGTGATGGTGCAAAAGTTACTTCTGCTAAGCAGAAAGTAGGCAGTTTGAACCCATCCAGACTCTCTAGGGAAGATAGAACTGGAGATAGGTTAAAGAAAAGCCTAGAAAACCCTATAGTGAAATTGTACTCTGTTATATGTGGTCCATATTAGTGGAAATAGGCTTGAAGCACCTAGTAACAGCAACAAACACTTGTTGTATTGTTCTTAGGTGGCTTTGAGTTGGTTACCACTCAGCAACTCTGTGTACAACAGAAAGAAACACTGCCCAGTTCTGTGTCATCCTCACAAGCATTTCTATGTTTGAGCTCTTTGCTGTTTCCACTATGCCATTCCCTCTTATTGAGGGTCTTCTATTTGTTCACTGACCTGCTACTTATATACAAATACAATTAACATTTCTCTACTGATTTGATTACTTGTGACCTTCCTGTGCATGTTTACTAATTCTAATGTTATTTTTGGGAGCTCTGGTAGCATAGTGCCTAAGGCACTTGACTGCTTACCAGAAGGCTGGTGGTTCAACCCCACCAGCCACTCCTCGGAAGGAAGGTTGGGCAATCCTACTTCC
>NW_006921973.1:2496741-2505485 GCF_000298275.1 Orycteropus afer afer
GGTTCAAACCCACCAGCCACTCCTCGGAAGGAAGGTTGGGCAATCCTACTTCCGTAGTGACACTGCCTCGGAAACCCAAGGAGGGGTCGCTATGAGTTGGGGCCGACTCAACGGCAAACAACAACAACAACAACAACAACAATGTTATTTTTATTTTATTAATTATTACTATGGAAGGGATTTCTTAGCCTTTTCTACATATAGAATCTTGTTATCTGTGAGTATGTTTTGCCCTTCCTTTCCTGTCTATATCTCATTTATTTTATTATCTTGCTTGATTGCACTGGCTAGAACCTCTAGAACTATGTTGAATAGAAGAGGGAAAGACAGAAAATCTTGCTTTGTTCCTAATTTTAAGGGGAGACTATTGAATGTTTTACAACTAAGTATGATGTTAGTTAGATGCAGGTTTTTTGTGGATGCCATTTCTCACTTGAGGAAGTTCCCTTATTTTCCAAACTTCTATTCCATGTTTGATGAGAAATGTTATCATGAATATTGTATTTTCTCAAACTCTTTCACTCTGTCTTTAGAAATTATTATGTGTTTTTTGTCTTTTAACTATTAACATGATGTACTACATTCCTGGATTTTTGATCATTAAACTAAACTTGAATTTCTGGATTTAATCCTTTTTTTGTCATAGTATATAATATTTTTATGTTATTGGATACAACTGGTAATATTGAGGACTTTTGGATTGAGGTTTATGAAGTATATTTGTTGTAGCTTTCTTTTCTTGGGATGTCTTGGTTTAGTTTTGGTATCAGAACGATAAAGTTCTTGTAGAATAAGTTCTTTACATTCTTATCAGCAATCTATGAGAATTTCCGTTTTTTCATACCATCATCCTCATTTGTTTTTATTTGTTTTATTTATTAAGTGAAACTTTCTTCTCTACTTCTTGAAACATGTTTTAGAGCATGGGTATTGTTTCTTTTATACATGTTTGGTAAAATACATGAGGGAAGTCTTGGGCCAGATCTTCTCTTTGTGGGAGGATTTTTAATTACCAATTCAATTTGTTTATTTATTATCTTGTTGTTAAATGTCAACAGGTTGGGCTCCAACACTTAGTGACTCCATGTGCAATGAGGTATTGTGTCCATAGGTTTTCATTGGGTAATTTTTGGAGAAAAATAGGTAAACCCTTCTTTCTTGTCCATATTAGTTTGGAAGCTTTGTTTATTATAGGTCTATTTATATATTTTTATTATTATTTTTTTTTTCTTGAGTCACTTTTTGTAATTTGTGATGCTATAAGATTTTATCACTTCCATCTCGGCTGTCGAATTTGTTAGTATAAAGTTGTTCATGCTGTTGCTGTTGAGCAATTCCATTGAGTCTATTCTAACTCACAGGGAACTAGTATGGGCAGAGAACTGTTCAATAGGGTTTTCAAGGCTGTTATCTTTCAAAAGCAGATCTCTAGGCCTGGCCTCAGCTGTGTTTCTGGATAGTTTTGAACAATCATGTTTTTGGCTAGTAGTCAACACTCACACTACCCAGGGACTACTAAAGGTATTCATAGTATTTATTCCCTTATGACCTTTTTTTAATTTTTGAGGTGTTACAATACTATCCACTTTCTTTCCTGAGTCTTGTGACCTATGTCTTCTCCATTATTTTTTTGGTTAGTCTATGAGTTTATCTTTCTTTTTTTTGAAAGAAAAACTTTTGGTTCCATCATTTTTCTTGTTATTACATCTATTTCATTCAAATTTTTATTATTTCCTTCCTCATACTTGACTTCAGTTTCATTTGCTTTTCTTGTTCTATGTTTTTAAGGTCCAATCTTAAATTATTAATTTGAGATCTTTCTTCTTTTGTAATATAAACATTCACAGCTATAAATATCTCTCTAAGGAAAGTTTTGGTTATATCCCATATATTCAACTTGCTATATATTTTTATTTACTTTTAAATATTTTCAAATTCTCCTGCAAATTCTGTTTTGACACACAGTTTATTTAGAAATATGTTATTTAAATATCAAATGTTTTAGGATTTCTTAAATGTCTTACTATTGTTGATTTCTAATTTAATTCCATTGTGGTTAGAGAACATATTTGCATGATATAAATTATTTTGATTCATTAATACATATTATAGTCCAGAATATGGTGCAGCCTGAAAAATATTCTATGCTAAATTGAAAATAATATGCATTTTGTTGTTGTTAAGTCCAGGGTTCTGCAGATGTCTAATTGGTTTAAAACTGTGTTCAAACGTTCTATTTAGTTTTTGATCTTCTGACTACTTCTATCCATTGTTGAAAATTGGTTATTGACATCTCAACTATAATTTTTGAATTACGTCATTCTCTTTTCAATTCTGTCAGTTTAAATTTCATGTATATTGGGGCTCTGTTGTTAAGTCCTTAAGTTATAAATTTTTAATTTTCCTCCTGAACTAACTCCTTTTGTCATTATAAAGTGCCAGTTTTTGTCTTTAGTAGCATTATGTCTCATGTCTATTTTATTTTCTATTAGCATAATGTCCTGAGCTTAGCTTTGGTTATGGTTTTCATTATAAATATATCTATCTATCTATATCTATCTATCTATATATATTTCATTTTTTTGCTTTCAGCCTATTGTGTTTTTTAATTTAAAGTCAATCTCTTAGAGACAGCATATTTTAAAGTATGTGGTTTATTTTTAAACTGTTTTACTAATCTTTGCCTTTATATCTAACTATCTGATACATGAGCTCTGGTAGCATAGTGCCTAGGGCACTTAACTGATAACCAGAAGGTTGGTGGTTCAAACCCACCAGCCACTCCTTGGAAGGAAGGTTGTGCAATCTAGTTCTCTAGAGATGTTGTTGTTGTTGTTGTTATGTGCCGTCGAGTCAAACCCGACTCATAGCGACCCCTCCTTGGGTTTCCGAGGCAGTATCACTATGGAAGTAGGATTGCCCAACCTTCCTTCCGAGGAGTGGCTGGTGGGTTTGAACCACCAGCCATCTGGTTAGCAGGCAAGTGTCTTAGCCACTATGCTACCAGAGCATCTGTAGAGATACTGCCTCAGAAGCCCAAGGAGGGGTTGCTAGGAGTTGGGCCGGACTTGACGGCACAAAGCAACAACAACAATCTGATCTATTAACGTTTAATATAAATACTGATATGTGTGGATTTGTATTTGTCATTTTATTACTTGGATGTATATCTTATGTATTTCTCTTATTATGTTTCTGTATTGCCTTCTTTTTGTTAGGTGGATATTTTCTTGTGTGCCATATTGATAACTTTATTTTTGCTATAGATTTTGCTTATTCTCTTAGTAGTAACCCTGGAATTATTTTTCACTCTTAATTTAAATAATCTAATTCAGAAGAATAGCAATTCAATTTCAAAAGAATACAAAGGTTTGTTGCATGTTTCTCATTCCAACCCTCCTCCTTTGTGGTGTTATTGCCTACAAATTAGATCTTTATATATCAGAAACCTTATTAATGCCATTTAATAATTAATTTCCTATGCAGTTGTCATTTAAATTAGAGAGAAGAAAAGAGTTACAAACAAAAACACATTTTTAAAAATATTGAAATCAGTAATTATCTTTAACACCTGCCACCCACTGCCATCACTCAATTTCCATTCATATGACCCATTAGAGCCCAATAGAACTGTCTCATATTGTTTCCAAGGCTCCCATCTCAACAGAAGCAGACTGTCACATCTTTCTTCCACTTATCTTTACCAGTGCTCTTTATTTCTGTGTATTTTTGTTACCCTTCAGTGTCTTTTCATATCAGACTTTTAGTAAGATCTTCAACAAGATTGACTGACACAGTAGCTGCAACAGTGGACTCAAGAATAGCAACAATTGTGATAATGATGCAGGACCAAGGAATGTTTCATTGCATTGTACATAGATAGAATCACTATGAGGTGAAACCAACTTGATGACAGCTGGCAGCAACAACAGCATTTCTTGGTCATCATGTATGATGGGGATAAAAATCTCTGGTTTTGTTTATCTTAAAATGTCTTAATTTCCCTTTCATTCTCAACGACCCCAATGGAAATTTTATTCCAGATCAATTCTGACTTATAGTGAACCTATAAACAGACTAGAACTGTCCCATAGAGTTTCAAAGACTATAATCTTTACAGAAGTCAACTGCCTCATCTTTTTCCCATGAAGTGGCTTGTGGGTTCGATGCACCTGCTTTCAGTTAGCAGCCCAATGCTTTAACTACAGCACCATCAGAACTTCTTATAGTAAGCTTAACAACTTCTAAATTCTCTCTTTCCAAGTTCATCATTACTGTGTTGAGGACAAGGTTAATTCTAATCTCCCATAATTTTTAGAAGAAATTATGTGTTTTGTCAAATTTAGATAAGTAAATTACTTAAATTCTTATGTAACAATATAATAATTTTCTATGTAATATTATATATGATCTTAATTTATTTTGTTTGAACTCTTATTTGAAAAATACTCTCATAGGAATTTTTCAATAGCACTTAAATTGCATAAAAGCATTTCTTATGATCTGAAACATTTTCTGTTGAGTCTTGTTTTGATTGCTTTATTTCTTTCTTCCTAAAATAATGACATGTGACAATTTAACTGGAAAACCAAGTAGTTTACTTCCTCAGTTGTATAAACACAAGCAATAATTACATTATTGCTTTTACATTTTACCATTTCTGTTAAAAATTTTTTATAATGTAAGTATTTTAATATTTTATTCTAATATACAGTATTTGCATAAGTTTTTTAGAAAAAGTATAAAAGTAGATTTAATTCTCACAGCTTTGATCTCATCTATAACAAGTTAGACACATATTTAGATTTTTTTGTTATTTTTTTTTTGTTCATTTTTCCTTTGAACTGAAATCTGATATATTTGTCAAGAATGTACAAAAACATAACAGAAGAGTAATATATCCTCACTATCTTCAATGAAGCTATATCATGAATATAAATGTATTATTATACATGTTTATCTTCAAATTTAATAATGATTACTTGGAATTCATTATATTGTAATTGCTTTTCAACTTATTATGATTCATACTTCTTTTCTTTCTTTTGCAAGAGTGTGTGGGTGCAATATGAATGCAATTTACAAAAAATTCTAGGCAGCCAGCATTTTAAAAAAAATTGTTGCCCCTAAAAGAATACAAAATTATGAAGAAAATATAAATAAAAATATTCTAAAGAGATATAAGCTATATGTTTTAGGTTAAAAATATGTGTATTTGACAGTCACTTCATAAAGAGTTTAGTGGATTTATAAAGCCTGCATTCTCAAAACAGTTCCTGCTGAATTGATATTCACAATATTCACCTATGGTTCATCTAATTAGGTTTGAAACTGTTACACTTTGGCACGTACATTTTAAAAGAGTGCACATATCAACACATTCAACACAGAATTGCATTTATTGCTTTCTCTTTGTTTCCATTTTAAGAACTTATGTATAAATTCTTCTGATGATTTGTTTTTTTTTTCGTTTTTAGTTTGTTTGTATGTTTTTGTCTATTTACTTAACTTCATGCCTTAAATTTCTCCAAAAGCTAAAGTGTTGTTTTTCATTTTTAGAGATGGAATCTCTAGCTAGCTTTACATTATTTCCTGTCTTTGGTTTGCAATTCTATTTTCAATGCTGATATATACTGTGAGTGATTTGTCTCAGCATGGAACATCATTCTTATTTCAAAGTAGACTCCCTTCATTTTTCTTTCAAAACTTTCAGTGTTTCTCAAAATCTGCTCAGCAGGGAATACTACTTTATGGAGGTTCTGTGCTTTGCTGCTTCATCTGACAATTTCTGTGTTTTCATGATGACTGACATTCAGAGAGAGACTGGAAACATCCAGTCAATTTGGGGATGAGTTTTCCTGTATTCTCTTGCTTTAGAAGTATAAGTAAAAACCCAAATAAGCTTGAATACCTCTGAAGCAATTAGTTAAAAGAGATATGTGAGAGCAATGCATGATGCAGGAGTAAAATTTTGGAAATATGCAATGAATAGCAAAATCTCAGAAATAAAATAACACAGTAGAAAAGCATCCATTTGCTAAAGTTGCATTAATTTCCTTTTCTAGTATAAATTATGTCTCAAAAATAAAGAATAGAAAAGTATACAAGAGTCAATGAGAATGCCAAAGGAAATGATTCGGAGAGTGAAAAACGTTTTTTTGTTTTTTTTTAATAAATGAAAATGTTGTTGTTAGCTATTGAGTTGGACCTGAGTCATAGTGACCCCTCCTTGGGTTTCCAAGGCAGTTTGCCCAGCCTTCCCTCTGAGGAGTGTCTGGTGGGTTTGAACCATCAGCCTTCTGGTTAGCAGTCAAGTGTCTTAGGCACTGTGCTACCAGAGCTACTAGCACAAGTTGATGGAGAGCCTAGGTCTCTAAACTATATGATGTAACTCCATTATCTCAGGAATGATTACTGGACTAAAATAATTGAAATTTATTCTTAACTCTGCCTCATTTTGAACAAATATTTGCTGAAATATATGTGAATCACAATGAGCCTTACTATCTTCATCAGTATAATTATTATACTTATAATAATTATAAATTATTACTTTGGATAATTTACTGATTTCAACATGAGATAATACAAAGAAAATACTTTGAAATGAACAACAATAATTAGATATTTGCAGTATGATTGATATTATCATTAATATGATCTTTTCAAAGGAATGCTGGGGGCACAATGGGTAAGTTTTGGGCTGCTAACCAAAAAGTTAGTAGTTCAAACCTACCAGCCAGTCTGTGGGAGAAAAGACCAGGTTATCTCTGCTCCTAAAGATTATAGTAAAAAACTCTATGGGCATTTTATACTCCACTATAGAGTCACTATGAGCTGGAAACGATATGATTACACACAACAACAACAGGATCTTCCCAAGTATTACTTTACAAAGATTTCAAGTTATTGATACAAGAAATGCATGAAGACTGACATCTCAATACTCCTTTCAACCAAACACAGTGTAGGCTATAAAACAAAACACATTGCCATGGAGTCAATTTTGATTCATAGTGACTTATAAGACAGAGTAGATCTGCCTCATACTGTTTCCAAGGCTATAATCTTTACAGAAGCAGACTGACACATCTTTCTCCCTCAGAGAAGCTAGTGGGTTTGAAAAACTAACCTTTTGGTTTGCAGCCAAATATTTTAATAACTGTGCCATCAGGGCTCCATCCATAGTATAGGTAGTGGGAGCTTAATAGATTAACCAAAATATCCCTCTATCCCTTTCCTGGGAAAAGTCCCTTCTGTTATTTTACTCACCTATATGTTAGGACTCTGGTAGAGTAATGCCTAAGGCACTTGACTGCTAACCAGAAGGCTGACGGTTTAAACCCACCAGCCACTCCTCAGAAGGAAGATGAAGCAATCTAGGTCTGTAGTGATACTGCCTCAGAAATGCAAGGAGGGGTCACTATGATTCGAGTTCCACTCAACGGCACATAACAACATACAGTAGGCCTCACCATCAGCCCTGATCCCTAGAACAACTCCCTGCCCCACAGGGCATAGTTGATTGGCCAAGTAGGGTCTAACTGGTTTAATCAAAAATCCTTTTCCCTAGATAAGAATTAGAAGAGAAAAAGAAGAAGAAATAGTGTTCTGTTTCTCAGAGTGGTTCAATGGCCTTGGTTTTCTGCGAAGAAATATAGTGTTCCATTTCTCAGAGAGATTCACTGGCCTTGGTTTTCAGCTGTGTGGGCCAGTAGTGAAAGGGAATTCAATTGGTAGGGGGTAAAAAAAAAAAAAAAACAGATGTCAGGTTAATTCTGACTCATACTGATCCCCAATGGGTTTCTGAGGAGGTAAATCTTTACAGAAGTAGATTGCCCAGTCTTGCTTCCGTGGAATGGCTGGTGAGTTTGAATCACCAAACTTCTGGTTAGCAGTCAATTGCCTTAGGCACTGTGCTACCAGAGCTCAGAAGAGAAAAATATTAAAGATAGAAATCTGTCAGGAGAGATGAGCAAATAGATTTGGAGAGCTCTGTCTGTGAGTTTATGCCTGGATTCTGTTCATTCACAATGCCCTGCATTAATGCCTCTTCTTTGATTATTAATTGCTTTTTAGATTAATTGTTTGTGAGATTATATGGGTTTCTTTAACTTACAGCTAAATGTTATAATGTAAAATAAAGTGCACAATTTTTGTCTCCATTATGTTTTCTTACCAGTACATACATAATTTTACTCATAAGTTTAACACTTAATAGATTTCTCTGATCCTGAAAAGTAGCTACAGTTGATGCCACATTTATCCTTGGAAATTGGTTAAATATGTGATTAAACTTGTTTTTCCAATAAATGTAATTTTTGAAATCTTCTTTATTTAAAGATGCATAAAATTACATCCTTCTGTTATAATACAGGCATTGAGTCATTTAAAGATATTATTATCTCCATGAATCTCAATAATATAATTAAAATATAATATTGGAGAAATATAATTGACTTTAAAATGTGGAGTGTGGAGGGAAAAAAAAATCTGAGATCAATTTTAAAGCATACAGTAAGTAATAAAGGGGTTTGCAAATGAAGGTATAACAATGAATAATTGATTTAGATAACAAAAGTACAAGTGCAGTCCACTGAAGTTAAATTTCATATTTCCTGTAAATCTAAGCAAATAGAAAACTTATTCTCCAGGCCAGGGGTCATCAAAGTTTTTCTACAAAGGTTAGCTGGTAACTACTTTAGGTTTTAGATCACATATGGTCTCTGTATCATATATATATA
>NW_006921973.1:2507240-2513695 GCF_000298275.1 Orycteropus afer afer
AAATATATAAACGGTTAACATATTATCAAAATAAGAAATGTTAATACAAAAACCTACTGCTTTTGATCTCTTGCTCTCTGAGATCACAGTCTATTTTATATAATTTTCTTTCCCTTCAAAGCTTTCATCCAATCTTAACTCTCTTATAATTCATCTAATACTTTTTTGGAAATCATCACATGATAATTGTCTCTTTTTCTCATCACTATGTGTACAATCTACCTGACTTTCTCACTATGTGCGGCATGAACAGTTGTGTTCTGCCAAGAACCCTCTTAGCACAAAGTATTCATTTCCCCAGTTGTCAGGTGTGTTGGCAGCTCAGAGTTGAGTCTCTCTCCATGAATTGCCCTTATCCAGAACAAATTACTTCACCCAAGGTTATACCACTTTCCTTGGTAATTCTGTATCCAATGTCTGCTCAAAGGAAAGTTGCAAAGTTTTTGGCTCCTTGCCTCAAGGAGAACAATTTTGAAGGTTTATTCCCACTGAGCACCTAACATGATCAACCAAGTCCTCTGTTTCAACTGCATCACAGTTTAACTTCTCCTTTTGCTCAATCCTGATTCCAACACACCTCAAAGGTATTGGTTCCGAAGAGGATTCCCAAATAAAGCACCTGCTGGAAAATTTCAAAGACTTGATGCCTGCTTCTCAGAAAAACTGATCACCATATTTGATATTGAGGGTTGTCCACGTAGAAGACTATAAATAGAATTTTGGAAGGGTATTAGTCACCAGCTGGCTATCAAAAAGGAATGCATTAATGATGGTAGGAAGAACACTGATAGCCTCTATCATGTTATTACAGCTATTAAAAATTTCAATGTGAAGTAGAATGTATTATTAGTGGAATGGAGGTTCAGAAATTTGATAAGTTCACATGAAATAGCACTAATAATGACTAAGAGTTTGCTTAGCTGTTATTAGAGAACATCGCTGCACTGGAGAGAGATAATGAGTCACAAATATATGATATAAGATGATTCTGAAAGCCAGTAGAACTACTTGGCAGCTGAAGGGCAGACAGTGGGGAAAAGGTTCAGACTTTAATTGTAAGGGTACCAGAGCTCCAGAAAACTTTGTCTTTTCATCACATAGAAAGATTGCTACACAAAGGTCAAAGTTTTGATTGAGAAGGAATGGCAACCAGAATGTTTGGATGGATATATCTGAAATCAATGACCTTAGAAATATTGAATTCCCAGCACCTCAGGAGACCTGTAAACCTGCAAAAGAAGGCCATTCCTTCTCATAAAATGCTAATTTTTCCCTTTGCTTAAAAAGAAATCTGAGATGTCTGCCTTAAAAGACAACCTGTCCTCTCAGGACATTTCCACACCTCTCCTGTTGACCAGATCAATCACTAAGTTCAAGTCACAGTGTATCTGTGAACCTCTAGAGTTTTTTATTAGAAAAAAGCATTCTTAGAATCAAGAAAAATCAGGAGCCAATAAGGATATTTTTCAATCTATACTGTTAAAATGAATCAATATATTTCAAGAGGCTATTGGTAGCTTCCATAGTAAAAAGTAATTATCCTTTGTCCATTTTTCAGTCTTGAGTAAATTCTTAGAACTATATCTAAGGAAGAGAAGAATTGCCTAAGGAAGGACCCTATGGCACTATGACATGTGTATACACTTAAGATTCCCTCATTACCTCTTCAAAGATAGCTGCAGTGTTTTTTCAAAGGTACTATGCCAAAATAAACAAACTCACTGCTGTCGAGTGGGATCCAATTCATAGTAACCCTGCCTTGGGTTTCTGAGGCGCTATCACTACAAAAGTAGATTGTGCAATCTTCCTTTTGAGGAGTGACTGGTGAGCTTAAACTTCCAGCCTTCTGGTTAGCAGTCAAATGCTTTAGGTACTATGCCACCAAAGCTCCCAAAGATATTATGGCAACTGTAATTTAGTAAGTGATAAATATCTAAGCATTTTCAGAAGTATTGGACAGAGAGTCTGAGTTATCTTTGATATCTGGCCACATACAGAGTTATTGTAGCTCCCTTTTATAGTGGAAAAATATGGAGAATGAGTAATAAATGAAATCCTGGCTAAGATTTGGTTTACCAATGAGTCTATGTGTCTATCCACCAAAAAAGTTGTCATTTCTTTAGTCTCCAAATTTTTACCTGGAATGAACATTAATGGTGGTTGATAGAAATTCCATATCGCTTGGTTCTTGGCTCTTCAGGTAAAAGTAATCACAGTAGGGAAAGACAAATGGAAACTTTTAAAACAAACACTTCTACCCATCCACTCCAGCACATGGAAAGCCATACAGTGGATACATAGTTTAAACCATTGAACTTGTAAATTCATTTTTTTTCCCATCCAAAACAAGAAGCAGGTCTAGAAACAGTGTCTTCATATAGGAAGTATGATGTTATTTTTGCCATTGTTAGGAGCCTTCAAGTTGGTTCCAGTTCACAGTGAATCTATGTAAAACAGAATAAAACACTGCCCAGTTTTGAGTGATCCTCACATTGATTGATACATTTGAGCTCCCATTATTGCAGCCGCCATGTCAATCCATCTTGTTGAGAGTCTTTCCTGTTTTCACTGACTCACTACTTTACCAAGCATGATAAACTTCTCCAGTGACTGGTCCCTTCCGATATGACCAAAGTACAAGAGATGAAGTCTAGTCATTTTCACTTCTAGAAGCATTCTATCTACACTGCTTTCAAGATAGATTTGCTCATTCTTCTAGCAGGCCATGGTACTTTCAATAATCTTTGCAAACATCACAATTCACATGCATGATTCTTCTGTGGTCTTCCTTATTCTTTGTTCACCTCTCACATGCATATGACACTTTTGAAAATGCCTTAGCTTTGGTCAGGAGCTCTGGTAGTGTAGTGTCTAAGGCACTTGACTGCTAACCAGAAAGCTGGAGGTTCAAACCCACCAGCTACTCCTCAGAAGAAAGGTTGAGCAATCTACTTCTGTAGTGATACTGCCTCGGAAACCCATGGAGGGGTAGCTGTGAGTCGGGTCCGACTTGATGGCAAATAACAACAACAACAACTAACTTTGATCAGGTGCATGTTTAGTCCTCAAAATATCTTTGCTCTTTAACCCTTTAAAGAAATCTTTTGCAGCAGATTTTCCCAATGTAATACATCATTTGATTTCTTGATGGTTGTTTCCATGAGTTTAATTGTAGATCCAAGTAAAATGAAATCCTTGACAATTTCAATCTCTCCTCCATTTATCATGATATTGCTTATCAATCCAGTTATTTTATTTTATTTTGTTTCATGTGTGATACATATTGAAGACTGCAGTCTATTCCTCATCTGTATTGTAAGTGCTTAGATCTTTTTCACTTTCAGCAAGTCAGATTGCATCATCTGCGCATTGCATGTTGTTAATAAATCTTCTTCCATGGGCAAGGAGGTCTAGGAATGACATGAAAATAGATCTATATTAAGAACATGCAGTATTAGAATCTTTTTTGTACATTCTAAAATCCAATAGAATATACTAACCATGAAAGAGGTATATCTAAAGTCCGATTTTTCAGGTGATAGCAATATACTGGTATGGCGCTAAAATTATAAATAAACTTATCATATTTTAGAGTTACTTTATATGAGTATCCTATTCTTCTCTTTACAAAAATAAATACCAGTTAAAAAATCATAAACATCAGGAAGTTTTTAATATTTCATTCAAAAGTTCAGATAACTCCTTCTTAATTTGTGTTCAGAATCCTAGGTAATTAGTGGCACCACTAATGTTATATATTTTGAAAAGAGATTAAATTTCCTATATTCATTTATGTGTTAATATGAAATTTCTAAAAAGACATTTGAAGGGAACACATGAGAATAGATAAAATTTTTCAACTATTATTTTTTCCCCAGGCACACAGAAACAATGAAAACAGCAAAGAATCTACCTTCTAAAATTTAAATAATATTCTTTTCCTAAGGCTGGCCAAGGAGCCCCTGAATAATGCAAATAGTTAAGTGCTCAGCTACTAACCAAAAAGGTGGTGGTTTAAATCTCAAAGACAGATTCAGAAACAATATCTGTACCTTGCACCATAACAAAAACTAACTTCGGATGGATCAAAGACTTAAATGTGAAACCTACCTTCCTCAGAGAAAAACCGGGGGCAAATTTAGGGGCACTAATACATGGCATAAATAGACTATGAAGCATAACCCAAAATGCACAAACAGCAAAAGAGAAACTAGATGAATCGGATCTTCTAAAAATTAATTTTTTTTATGTGCTTCCAAAGACTTTTCCAAAAACAGTCAAAAGAGAACCCAAAGATTGGGAAAAACTATTCAGCATTGACATATCTGACAAGTGACTTATCTTTAGAATTTATAGAAAACTTCAACACATCAACAACAAAAAGACAAATAATCCAATTAAAAAATGGTTAGAAGGCATGAATAGATACTTCACCAAAGAGAATATTCAGGTGGCCAACACACATATGAAGAAATGCTCACAATCATTAGCCATTACAAAAAAAACACACTGCTGTTGAGTCGAACCCAACTCATAGCGACCCCTCCTTGGGTTTCTGAGGCAGTATCACTATGGAACTAGATTGCCTAACCTTCCTTCCTAGGAGTGACTGGTGGGTTTGAACCTCCAGCCTTCTGGTTAGCAGTCAAAAGTTGGAATTAGAGAGACCATTTGATCCAACCATCCCGTTACTGGACACATAGCCTAAAGAAGTGAGAACCATGATAAGAACAGATAGATGCACGCCCATTTTCATCGCAGCACTATTTACAATAGCCAAAAGATGTAAACAACCTAGGTGCCCATAAAAAGAAGAATGGATAACCAAACTATGGTACAGACACACAATGGAATACTACGCAACCCTAAAGGATAACGTAGAATCTGCAAAACACCGCATAACTTGGATGAACTTGGAGGTCATTACACTGAGTGAAATAAGTCAGTCACAGGACAAATATTGTATTAGTCCATTATTATAAAAAGTCAAGGAAAGTTTTCTATATGGAAGGAAATTTTCTTTGTTGGTTACCAGGGGCGAGAGGGGAGGGGAGGGAACAATGTTAGAGAGGTAGAGACAAATATTGATTTAGGTGAAGAAGATGGCAATGTACTAAATATGAGGGATCAACACGGTGGCATTGAGGAAGAGGAAAACAAAGAGAGGTGCATGGGAGGTACAGACAGCAAAGATGAACCCTTTCACACATGCAATACTGTGTTGTTAGTGAAGGCAAACATTGATATATGGAAGGGTAGATGGGTTGACAGGCTGAATTATTAGATATGTCTATGGAGGGGAGACTGTGCCCAAGACCATGTACAGGGTTGGCAGACAATGTTTCTACAAGTGTATTTGTATGTTCAGTAAGAATTCCCAGGTATATAATAGAGCTGACAATGAACAAATGCGTAGTCATTTCTTGGTCCCAGCCAGCTAACCAGAGGGAAAGAGTAGTTGAACCTGTAGGTTTGGGAGCATAGTCACAGGGAACATCAAGCTCAATTGGCATAACACACTACACAATGACAGTGTTCCATATACTACTTTGGCAAGTAGTAACTGGGATCTTAAAAGCTTGTAAGCAGCCATCTAGATGTAACAATGGGTCTCTCCTTAGCCAGAGCAAAGAAGCATGAAGAAAACTAAAGGCACATGGAAACAATTAGTCCAGGCAACTGATATACCATGTGATCCTCAGCCTCTATAACTACGAGACCAGAAGAACTAGATAGTGGCCAGTTACCACTGTCAACCACTCAGAGAGGATCTATGTAGGAGATCCTGGGTAGAGTGGGAGAACAATGTGAAACAAAACTCTAAATTATTAAAAGAAAAAAAAAAGGGGACGAGGTTTGCTGGTTTGCTGGTCTGATAGAGTCTGATGGAACCACTGAGACTATGGACCCTAGTTGCCCTTCATGTCTGGAATTGAACTCACTCCTGTGGCTTCCAGCCAAACAAAAGACAGGCATATGAGCTGAACATTTACATTAGGTAGATACACTCCTTGGAGAGATCAATCCTGGGAGAATAGAAAGGTTGTGTATGCACAGGGAGAGAGCTCAAGCAGAAAAGTTCATGGGAGGGAATAACAGAGGGAAGAGGTGACTACAGGGAAGAAATGGGTGGGAAGCTGTTTCATTGTTTTAAATTATAGTCAACATCATGAGACAAAATGTATGTGAGCTGCTGTATGGAAAATGGATCTGCTCTGTAAACTTTTACCCAAATCATAATTATTTCTAGTAGTTTTTTTCTGAGTCTCTTGGATTTTTCATGTATTGGATCATATCATGAGCAAACAGGGATAGTTTGACTTCTTCCTTACCAGTTTGGATGCCTTTGATTTCCCCTTCTTGCCTTATTGCTCTTGCTAGAACTTCTAATATAATGTTGAGTAGACATGGTGATAGAGGGCATCCTTGTATGGTTCCTGTTCACAAGGTTAATG
>NW_006921973.1:2514231-2524959 GCF_000298275.1 Orycteropus afer afer
CTCAGTCTGTGTTAGTTTAGGTAAGTAATGTGTTTCTAGAAATCTGTCCATTTCCTTTGGATTTTCAAATTTGGTGGAGTACAGTTCTTCATTGTTGTTGTTGTTGTTATTTGCCGTCGAGGCAGACCTGACTCATAGTGACCCCTCCTTGAATTGCCAAGGCAGTATCACTATGGATGTAGATTGCCCAACCTTCCTTCTGAGGAGTGGCTGATGAGTTTGAACCACCAACCTTCTGGTTAGCAGTCAAGTACCTTAGGCACTATGCTACCAGACCTCCTACAGTTCTTCATAGTATACTGATATTATCTTTTCAATTCAGTGGGTTCTATAATGATGTTGCCCAATTCATTTCTTATTCGTGTATTTGTATTCTGTCCCTCTTTTCCTTTGTTAAATTTGCCCATGGGCTTTTTAATTTTATTAATCTTTTCAAAAAACCAACTCCTAGTCTTGAATTTTTCTATTGTCTTTCTATTTCCTGTTTCATTGATTTCTGCTCTAATCTGTAATATTTTCTGTCTTCTGGTGACTGTAAGCTTTTCTTGCTGTTCTTTTTCTAGTTGTTAGAGATGTTGGTTAAAGGTGTGGATTTTGACTCTCTTCTTTTTTGATGTGTGTATTTATTGCTATCAATTGGCCTCTTATCACTGCTTTTCTGTGTCCCAAAGAATTTGGTATGTTGTATTTTCATTCTCATTTGGTTGAAGGAATCTTTTAAGTTCATTTTTTATTTCTTCTATTACCTAATTGTTCTTAAGGAGAGTGTTGTTCAGTTTGCATGTGCTTGTTCTTTTTCTGTTGATCTTCCTATTGTTGATTTCTAATGTTATAACATTGTGATCTGAAAGATGCTTTGTATTATTTCAATGTTTTTAAATTTATTAAGGTGTGTTTTATGGACTAACATATGGCCTACCATATCATGGAGAATGTTCCCTGTGCACTGGAAAAGAGTGTATATTGTGCTGTTGTTGGGAGAAGTGTTCTGTAGATGCATATAAGTTCAAGTTGGTTGATTGTATTGTGTAGTTCTTCTAAATCTTTGTTGAGTTTCTTTCCAGTTGTTCTGTCTTTCATTGAACATGGTGTATTAAAGTCTCCTACTCTGGCTGTGGAGTCATCTATTTGTTTTTCAGTTCTGTTAAAGTCTGATTTATGTATATTTGGGCTCTTTCATTGGGTCCATAGACATTATGGCTAGATCTTCTTGTTCGATTGATCCTTTACTCATTATATAATGTGATTCCTTATCTCATATGGTGATTTTTGTCTTAAAGTCAATTTTATTAGAGATTAATATTGCCACTCCTGCTCTTTTTTGGTTGCCATTTGCTTGATATATCTTTTTCCAACCTTTGATTTTTAATCTATTTTTGTCTTTATTTCTAAAGTGTGTCTCTTTTAGAAAGCATATTGATAAGCTATGTTTTCTTATCCAGTCAGCAACTCTCCATCTTTGAGTGGTACATTTAATCCACAAAATTACACATATTTTTAATTTATATAATTTAATCTCTTTTAATTTTTATATTAAAAATCACTTCAGCATCTGAAATTTGCATGTCTTTTAATGTATTAAATTATATAAACTCTTAAGCACTATAAAATTATAGCAATAAATCATCGATAAATTTTGGAAACCATGTGGAAAATTTGACAAGAGAACTGTCATATAGGTTAGACAATTTTTGCATATAAATACCAAAATAAGAAAAACATTGAATATAAAACAATACATGTTTTATTTTTTTTTTGGGGGGGGGGCACTGGACCTTTTTTTTTTTTTTATACTGGGATTTGGGTGAAAATTTACAGAAAATAGTCACTTTCCATACTGCAGTTCACATATACTTTGTCTCATGACATTAACCACAATTTACTACAATGTAACAGTTCCCCTCCCACTTCCTTCCAATAATTATATCTTCTTTGTGTCCACCCCTCCATGCCCCCCTTCCCCTGAGCTGTCTCCCAGTGCATAAGCAGCCCTTCTTTCTCCCATGATTGTTCTCTCCAAGGAGTGTATTTACCTCAGGTAAATGTTCATCTCATATGCCTATCTTTTGCTTGGCTGGAAGTCACAAGTGTAGGTTCAATTCCAGACCTGATGGGAAGCTAGGAGCCATAGTCTCAGTGGTTCCACCAGGTTCTCTTGGACCAACAAACCTGGTCCCCCCCCCTTTTTTTTTTCTCCAAATGATTTTGAGTTTTGTCCACATTGTTCTCCCTGTCAATCCAGGATCTCCTACATAGATCTGCTTCCAAGTGGTTGACTTTGGTAGCCAGGCACCATCTAGTTCTTCTGGTCTCTTAGTCACATAGGCTGCAGATTGGATGGTGTACCAGTCACTAGGACAGATTGTATCCATGACTTTTTGGTTTTCTTCATTCTTCTTTGCTCTGGACAAGGAGAGACCCATTGCATCTAGATGGCAGCTTGCAAGTTTTTAAGATCCCAGTCACTAGTCACCAAAGTGGAAGGTGGAACAATGTTTTGTATATTATGTTATGCCAATTGAGCTTGATGTCCCCTGTGACTATGGTCCTGAGCCCACAGGTTCAAGTACTCAGTCCCTCTGGGTAGCTGGCTGTGACCAAGCAGTGACTACCACCTTGCCTCTTGTCAGCTCTACTATACACCTGGAAATTCAGATCACACACATAAACTTATAGGACCATTGTCTGTAACTCTATACATGTTCTTGGGTACACTCCATGCTTCATAGACATACCTACTAGTTCAGCCTGGCCACCCATCTATCCATCCGTATACCCAAATTACATCAAAAACAGAAAACTAAATCAAATTGAGTTTTAAAAAAGTGTATATTATGTTAAAATTATTGCTGACTGAGAGAATTTAGGCAAATTAAGGTATAACTTTCTTATAATTGAAATAAAGTTTTAAAATGGTGTAGTACCTAAGGCATTTGACTGCTAACCAGAAGATTGGCAGTTCAAACCCACCAGCCACTCCTCAGAAGGAAAATTGGGCAATCTAATTCAGTAGTGATACTGTCTTGGAAACCCATGGAAGGGTCGCTGTGAGTCAGATCCAACTTGACAGCAGTGAGTTACAGTGGGGAAAAAAAAAAAAGCTATCAAGCTTGCTAGTTTAAGATTCTTAGTGAATCTCAAAGAAGGGCATATTTATCTTCAATAGTTATTTCCCAGCTTCAACAAAAATGAAAGAAGATAGGGCACATATGTCTATTTCAGTCAAAGTGATATAAAGTCGAACCATGAACTTTAAAGTGGAAGAAACTAAAAATGTGTCCTTTTATTGATTTAGAAATTGAAGTTAACTTTTAGTTTAAAAAAGATCACGCTCAGTAAATATTTTAAAATCACAGCCAAGATCAACACATTTTCTAAAACTATTAAAATGGATTAAAGCTCATTAGAAAATCAACATTTGACTTTTTAACCGAAACAGATTTTCTTTCAATAGGAGAACGTTTTTTTGTATGTTTAAGCATAAAACCCACTCATCTAATATTATCAATATTCTGTTCTCATTCTTTTCCCTTGTATTATAGTTAGTTTAACCTAATTTTCTATTTTTTTAATACCTTATTTTATTTTTTTTTCTTGTTGAGTTTTGTTTACAGTGTAATGCTATAGCTCTAATTTTGTTAATCAGTAATGAAAACACATTTTTTAATCTTTAACATGTGAGAGTGTACTGAAAAATTTTCTGAGAGGGATACTGTAACATGGAAATACTTCTACAAGGGAGTGCAAAGCAGAATAGGTAAGACTTCTCAACACAAAATGTTAAAAATAAAATAAATTGTGACAATGCATTAAAAATTCTAAAGAAATATTTCCATCAAAATTATATATATATATATATATATATATATATAGCCAAAGTATTAATCAAATATGAAGGCAGATAAAAATGCTTTTAATCCAAGAAGCATTGAAAAATCAATCTTATACATTCATTCTTAGGGATAGTCTATTAAAAAAAAATAAAGAAGAATGTGGAAAATTCTATCTACAGTTACAACAATGTAGCATAGTTAAGGTGAGTGTAACTTAGAATTTTACCTGTGGCCAAAAAGCAACCAGCTGATATGAAGTAAAGCATATCAGTTTTAGACTGCAGTAGGCCCCATAATGTTTATGGAATTAAAGAAACTTTCAAATAAATATCTGTAAGCTGCCACTGAGTCAGCCCCCAACACATGGCAACCTTATATACAATGGAATGAAACACTATTCAGTCTTGTGCCATCCACATGATTATTGTTGATCATACTGTTGTGATCCATAGGATTTTCACTAATATTTGAAAGGAGATCAAGCCTTTCTTCATAGCCTGTCTTAGTCTGAATAGCTTGCTATTTAAATGTATAGCTCTCTTCCTTTCTGAATAGTGTCCAACTTGAAAATACATGCTCTTGATTGACCTAATCAAATACAAGCATTCAGAAATATTTCTTCCAAAATTGTTTACTTAACCAACCTCTACACACACACACATACACACAAAATAATATCTTGCTAGAGCTATAAGTTTTAATGGATTATGGGAAAAGGAAACAATCAAACAAAATTCTATACACCAATTCATGATTTTGATTGTTTTGTGCTTATTTTCTTTTTCAAGTTTTCATTGTGGTTTGGGCAAAATTTTACAAAGCAGATTTGTTTTACATTCAACAGTTCATACACATTTTGTCTTGTGACATTGATTATAATACCTACAAAGTAAAAGCCCTTCTCTCACCTTTACCCTCTGGTCACATTTGCCCTGTGTCTTTCCCACTTATTCATTCCAGACTCCCTAGCTTTCTTCATGTGCAAAAGCTGTCCTTCTGATCTCCTATGGTTGATTGTATTAAGGATTGAATCTCCCTGGTGTAGGTAGTCAGCTTGTAGGCCTGTCTTTTTGGATGAAAGTTAGCCAAGGGAGAGAGTCCACTTCCAGGACCTAAGAATGACTAAGGGTCACAGTTATGGGGGTACCACCAGTCTCTATTTGGCCAATAATCTTGGTCTTCTTTATGTTATTGTTGTTTTTAATTTTGTTCCACATTTTTCTCACACTCTCCCAAGGATCTCCAATTCTGATCACTTTCCATGTGATTGGCAGTGGTAGCCAGACATCATCTATTTCTGCTCTCAGGGTTATATAGGCTGAGTCCCTTATTTCCAGGCACTTTTGATTTTCTTCACTCTTCTTTGCTCCAGATAAGGAGCGACCAATATTTGAATCACAGATAGCTGGTCACAAGCTTTAAATATCCCAGTAGATACACACTAAAGCAGATTGTAGATCAACGTTCTGGTATACTATGTTTTACCAGTCGAGCTTGATGTCCCCTGTGACCATGGCCCAAAGCCCACAGGTGCAGTGAAATACTCCCTAAAGGAGTTGAGATAGTTAAGTTTGTGTGTCAACTTGGCTGAGCCTGGTTGAGTGGCTGGGCAGCTGGATGTATTATTATTCCCCATGATGAGACTGGTAATCAACTCCATGATGGAATCTACTGTGAGCAGCTGAGTAGTTGCCTTTAGGTATGTGATCTCCTTCCTGTATATAAGAAACACCCTTGGGAATGGTCATTAGCTTATGGCAGGCTTGGACCCTGCATGTAGCCATATCGTTGTTCAGCAGCCTGCTATGCTCTGCTGACCTTGGGACTTAAAATGGACTTGAAGTAATGGCCAGCCATGTGATTTGGTAACATCAGGACTGTGCCATTTTATTTGTTGACCTTGGGCTTGGTACCCTCAGCAGCCTTCAGCCTGACTGAAGAGATGCCTTTAGCTTCAGTGGACCAGGAGCAAGAGACAGAGCTGAAGCCCAATATAGAGGGGCTTTCACACAGCCCCTAGAGCCTGGCACTTTGAATTTGGACTAAAAAGCTTCCAAACTATGAGAGAATAATCTCATGTTTGTTACAGCCATCCCATTTGTGGTGTTTCTGTTAGAGTGGTACTAGGCAACCGGAACAGGAGTTTAGTTTTTTTTTTTTAATTATTATTTATTTATTTATTATTTCACTTTTATTGTGGTGAAAACATATACAAGACATTCACCAATGTTAACAACTTCCACATTTACAGATCAGGAGCATTAATACATTTTTCATGTAACCACTATTCCTACCCTTTTCCAAACCACTCCACCACCTATTAGCATTAACTCAATGCCTCTCAAACAAAAGCTTCCCCTTTCCCTTTCACTTGTACTGCTGGTAACCACAGATAATCTTTGGTTTATGTGTCCATATCTATAAATA
Source organism: Orycteropus afer afer (assembly GCF_000298275.1). Taxonomy (NCBI): domain Eukaryota; kingdom Metazoa; phylum Chordata; class Mammalia; order Tubulidentata; family Orycteropodidae; genus Orycteropus; species Orycteropus afer. Next base: position 2,520,492 of record NW_006921973.1, read on the forward strand.
TCTATATAGAGATATCTTTTTTTTCAACTTGCCTAGAAATTTTCCTTCCCATCCTTGGGAAGCAAAAAAGAACCTTTAGTTCTTTGTATAAACTTTTCCTTAACTTTTTAAAATAGTGGACTAATAAAATGTTTGCCCTTCTGTGGTTGACTTATTTTACTTAGAAGACTGTCCTCCAGGTTCATTCTCATTATGTGACGTTTTGCAGATTCCACGTTATTCTTTAAGGTTGCATAGTATTCCATTGTGTGCATATACCACAGTTTGTTCATCCATTCTTCAGTTGATGGACACTTAGGTAGTTTCCATGTCTTTGCTATTGTGAATAGTGCTGCAATGAACATTTGTTGTTATGTGCCCTCAACTCAGACCTGACTCATAGTGACCCCTCTTTGGGTTTCCTAGGTGATATCACTATGGAAGTAGATTGCCCAACCTTCCTTCAGAGCAGTGGCTGGTGGGTTTGAACCACCAGCCTTCTGGTTAGCAGTCAATTGCCTTAGGCACTACGTTACCAGAGCTCCTGCAATGAACATAGCTGTGCATATATCTGTTCATGCCCTACCTCTTACTTCTTTAGGATATATACCCAATAATGGCATTGTTGGGTCAAATGGTATTTTTATTTCCAAATTTAAGGAATCACCATGCGAATTTGCACAGTGGTAGGATCATTTTACAGTCCCCCAGCAGTGTACTAGAGACCCAATCTTTCCACATCCTTGCCAGCATTTGTTGTTTTCTATCTTGTTGAAAGTTGCTGTTAATGCTGGAGTGAGATGGTATCTCATGGTTATTTAGATTTGCATCTCTCTAATGGTTAACGATCTGGAACATGTCTTCATGTGTTTGTTGACTGCCTGAATATCTTCTTTGCTGAAGTGTCTGTTCATGTCTTCTGCCCATTTTTTAATTGGACTCTTTCTGTCTTTGATGTTGAGATGTGGGAGTTTTCTATATATTTTAAAGATAAGTCCAACATGTCATTACACAATATTTTTCTGATAACATGACCAAAGTAGGTGAGACAAAGTCTGGTCATTCAATTGCTGTTGCTTTAGAATTTGCTAAGTGTTTCTGCTTGTCCTCATTTTATTTTGATTGAAAGGTTTATTATTTTTCTTTGAGGTTACCCTGTGACTTATTACTTTCTTCTCAAGTTCAAAACAAGTTCTGTTCTCTCTCTCAATTATCTTGACTCCCTCATCATTTAGAAGTTTTGAAACTACACTTTTTATTCCCTCTCTTTGGTTTGTAGTTTTCTTCACGTACAAATTGATGTCTATGATTCCCTGTTTATAGTCCTGTAAGCTTATTGTACTTTAGATACTTCAATAATTGGTTTGGTTTCTCAGTTATGTCAATATGTGTATTAATCATCGGTTGTTGTTTCCTGTTGTTGGTTCACTATCAGAAGTATTTTCTTTAGCATTTTTTGTAAGATTAGTCTGGTTTTAAGAAATCCCTTTATTTCTGATTTTCTGGAAATCTCCCAATTTCTCCCTCATATTTGAGCTACAGATTTGCTAGGTTTGTAATTCTTGTCTAGAGACTTTTTTACTTTCAGGATTTTATATGTATCATCCCATTGCCTTCTTACTTGCATGGCTTCTACCAAGAAATCAGACCTTAGATTGGTTGCTCTTTATAGGTAACTTTTCATTTTTCCCATGCTGCTTTCAGGATTGTTTCTTTATCTTTCATTCTAGCGATCTTGATTATATTATGTTTTGGTGAGTTTCTTTTGAAGTCTATCCTGTTTGGGGTTCACTGAACTTCTTGAATGGGTACATTCTTTTGTGCTATCATATTAAGGAAAATCTCTTCCAACAAATGTTCAACAGGTTTCTCTGTGGTTATTTGTCTCTTCCTGTTCTGGAATTCTGATTACATGCAAGTTGTTCCTATTTATGGTATCCTTGATGAATCTTAGGTTTTCTAAATTTTGTTTTGATACTTTGTCTGATTGATATGTTAATAAAATAGCATTGAGGTATTTGTCTTTAATCATCCTCATTAATTCTCTTTTCTATTGATTCTACTTCTTTTGTCCCTCAATGTGTTACCTGTTTCTGAAATTTAATATTAATCCTCTGAATTTTCCGTTTTTGTTTTTGTATCATTTCTAATTTTTTGTTAATTTTGTTAATTTGTTCTTGTATTGTTTTCCTAAACTGTTTTATAGTTTAGTTTGTATTTTCCTTAATTTTGTTAGCGGTTACCTTGATCTCATTTCCCTTAATCTGTCTCTCACTCCATTGAAAGTACCCAAATATAATTCTTTTGAATTCCTTATCAGAGAATTCCAATGTTCCTTCTTCCTCAGGGATGTTTTCTGGGTTTGTATCCTGGTCCCTTGTTTCTACTACATTATTTTGCTTCTTTGTATGGACTCTGAAGGTCTGTTGTCTGAAGACATTGTGGTGATTTTCAATTTATGTTTAATGTATGGAAGAGAATGAGAATGTGTGCACAGATCTATATTAGCTGTTTGTAAGAAGCAGTTGAAGGTGAGCTGAGCTGGGATTGTTCTTGTTGTTGTTGCTGTTAGGTGCTATCAGGTTGTCTCAGACTCATAGAAACCCCATGCACAGCAGAATGAAACACTGCCCAGTCCTATGCCAGCTGCACAATCCTTGCTATACTTGAGCCCATCACAACAGCCACTGTGTCTATCCACCTCATTGAGGGCCTTCCCCTCTTTCATAAACCATCCACCTTACCAAGCATGACATCCTTTTCCAGGGAAATGTTCTCTTCTGACAACATGACCAAAGTAGGTGAAATGAAGTCTGGCCATTCTTGCTTCAAGGAGCATTCCAGCTGCTCTTCCTCCATGAGAGATTTGTTAGACCTTGTAGCAGTCCAGTGTACATTCAGCAATCTTCACCAACACCACAACTCAAAGAATCAACTCTTCTTCAGTCTTCCTTACTCATTGTCCAGCTCTCACATCCATATGAGGTGATTGAAAATACCATGGCTTGTGTCCAGTGAACCTCAAGGAGACAACTTTCCTCTTCAGCACTTGAAAGTGGACCTTTGTAGCCAACTTTCCCACTGCTATACATTGTCTGATAGCATAGTGCCTAAGGCACTTTACTGCTAAACAGAAAGCTGGTGGTTCAAGTCCACCATCCACTCCTTGGAAGGAAAATTGGGCAATCTACTTCTGTAGTGATACAGCCTCGGAAACCTAAGGAGGGGTCACTATGAGTCGACGGCACATAACAACAACAACAACATACATTGTCTGATATGCTGACTGCTGCCTCCATTGATACTGATTGTAGAACTAAGCAATATGAAATCTTTGTCAACTTCAATCTTTTCTCCATTTCCATGATGCTGCTTATAGGCCCAGCTATGAGGACTTTTGTTTTCTTTATATTGAGATGTAATCCATACTGCAGACTGTATTCTTCAATCTTCATCAGTAAGTGCTTCAAGTCATCCTAACTTTCAACAAGCAAAGTTATGGCCTCAGTGTATCACAGGTTGTTAATGAGCCTTCCTTCAATCCTGATGCTACATTATTTTTCATATAATCCAGCTTCTCAGGTTATTTGCTCATCCTACAGATTGAATAAGTATTACAAAAGGTTACAACCCTCACATGCTCCCTTCTTGATTTTAAACCATGCAATGTCCCCTTGTTCTCTTTGAACAAAAGCCTCCTGGTCTATATACAGGTTCCTCATGAGTACAATTATGTGTTCTGGAATTCCTATTCTTCTCAATGTTACCCATATTTTGTTGTGATCCACACAATCAAATGCCTTTGCATAATCAATAAAACAGAAGTAAACATTTTTCTGGTATTCTTTGCTTTGAGGCAAGATCCATCTGCCATCAGCAATGATATCCCTCATTCCATGCTATCTTTTGTACCCAGCTTGCATTTATGGAAGTTCTCTGTTAATAGAGTGCTGCAACTATTTTTGAATTATTTTCAGTAAGATTTTACTTTCATGTGATATTAATGATATTGTTCGATAATTTTCACATCATGTGGTATCACCTTTCTTTGGAATGGGTACAAATATGGATCTCTTTCAGTCAGTTGGCCAGGTAGCTGTCTTTCAAATCTCTTGGCACAGCCAAGTGAGTGCCTCCATGGGGTATCTTTTTGTTGAAACATCTCAATGGGTTTTCTGTCAACTTCTGGAGCCTTGTCCTTCACCACTTCCTTCAATGAAGCTTCAACATTTTCCTTTAGTACCATTGGTTCTTGATCATATGCCATCTCCTGAAATGAATGAAGATTGAGCAAGTCTTTTTGGTACAGTGACTCTGTGTATTCCTTCTATCTTCTTTTAATGCTTTCTGCATCATTCAATGGGAGCGCGGTGCCTAAGGCACTTGACTGCTAACCAAAAGGCTGGCCATTCAAACCCACCAGCTGCTCCTCTAAAGGAAGGTTGGGAAATTTACTTTCATAGTGATACTGCCTCTGAAACCCTAGGAG
>NW_006921973.1:2530429-2533106 GCF_000298275.1 Orycteropus afer afer
AAAAAAAAAAGAAAGAAACATAAACCAGTGAGGAGAAAGGGGAAACAGTAAAATAAAAGGAGGAAAGGAAGGAGTATAGATAGAACCATTTAAAAACTAACAATCAAAAACAATACTGTGGGGGTCATGGAATGGTACCCAGGCTCTGTCAGGGAACACACTAGGAAGGAGTTCATGCTGGCCAAGAAGGTGTGTGAAGGTGGGCATAGCCACACCTCCAGTCATCAAGTGTGTGTCAAGTACAGGATAACAGGACAATGATTGGAATATTGTACTTTTCCAGTCACTTTTTCAGCCTCCAGTGCAGCCACCTGTGCCATCCTCAGCAATCGGAGCCCACTCTTATGTTGCCATCCTGTAATGAATGCCACTTAGATATATTCAAAATGTTTGCCCCTGATGCTTGTAAATATTCAAAATGGCTGTTCCCTCAGGACAGCTGTTGGCAGTCCACAGGTCTGTCTATGTCCTTCTTCACTGTTTTCCATTCTGGTTGTCAGGCACCAATGTAGTCCTTGCTCATGCAAGTCTTAGTGAGCATAGCTGATTCTTAGGTTGCTACTGGAAAATATTCAAAATGGCTCTGCCCTTGGGTCAGCCAGCAATCCCCAGCACCATCTGTCTCCTTACTCACAGTTTTCTTTCAGGTTCTTTTACTACCTGGTATGTAATCCATGTCTTTATTCTTGCCTTCAAAGTTCAGGGTTCCAGGATGGTCTTCTGTATTGGTTTCAATTGGTTTCTCTCCTTGTTTTGTTGCAGAGGATCTGTATAGCTTATCTGTCTATTCCAGCATTGTGCTACAGTTCTCTAATCTTCTGAATTTCTAGTTGTTGTTTTTGTATTGCCTTTTAAAAGAAATCTGATCCAAGTTTTGGATTTGAATTTTTCTGGGCAAAAAGGTGATGTGAAACTGAGACAGTTATATTATAGACAAAAAGGTCTTTATTTACTCATGATGTTGTGAACTGCATGGGTATGATGTCTGTGATGGTAGGGAAATGGGTTTCAATATCTGGATGAAACAATACATTCCTCCTTTTATAGCAATCACCATAAACAATGTTAAGCCTAGTGAAAGATTTTTTGAAGCAAACACATCCTCTTAAGCTGAAAAAGATGTTCATCAGCATGATTCTAGCAGAAAAGGAGAGGAATAAAAAATGGCTAAGACAGGAACTAGAGAATATCTTCACATTTGTTCAATAGCATCCCAAGTAGCAATGAGTGCTCACAGGGAAGTAGAAATAGCAGTAGCTGGTAACAATATTGCCTTGACTCCTCCCTCACCTCTACAGATGCCCTACTACATTAAAGTCTGCATTATGGTAAATTTCAAAGTCTAAGGTAAGAAGGCTCAGAACTAGAAGTCAAATATCTCTTCATTTATTCCCAATGGTACTGAAAAGGCAGAGAAAAAATACGTGTTCAGCTGCTACAGGAAAACTAGTCTATTTTGGTTTACAGATTCTTCTACTCTTTGTTCTGTCATTCAAAAACATCAGTTTTCTATGTTAATAGCTAATTTATTAACCCCCCAGGGATACTCTCAGGCATTATTTTCCCAAAAATAACTGGTAAACTTTCAGAAATAGAAAAGTAGTAAAAATTAGTACTCTGAACAAACTGTATTTTAGCTCTTTATTTTTAAATATATAGAACATAAATGAAATTCATACAAATTATTGTCAAAACATTTGCTGTCTTTGAGAATTTATTTAAAAGGATACTAGTCTGATACCTAGGAGCTCTGGTAGCATAGTGGGTAAAGCACTAGACTGCTAACCAGAAGGCTTGTGGTTCAAACCCACCAGCCACTCCTCGGAAGGAAGGTTGGGCAATCCTACTTCCCTAGTGACACTGCCTCGGAAACCCAAGGAGGGGTCGCTATGAGTCGGGGCTGACTCGAAGGCACATAACAACAACAAAAAGTCTGATACCTTATATATTTCAGTAACCACTTACACCAGAAAAGAATGGATGACATAATAGTAATTTATTTTAAAATTATGAAAAGGAGATTATAGTAGCAAAAGAGCTGAGGCAAGTTTTGATTTTTCTTAAAACATCCCATCACACCTAGGATTTTTTTATTCACCTGCCTTAGATTTAACTATTATTCTACCATTTGAATTTCATCTTATTCATCTGAAGAAAATAAATTTATTAAGTGATTCAAACTGTTATCCATTAGGGATTTGTCATCATTGCTACATTCACTACTCCTGCTTAAATTATTTAAGTCCCAAATTCTACTTTTTCATGGATATGTTCAATTACTAGAACTTAGATCTCCTGCTTGTGTCCAAACTACAAGCATTGCCAGAAATTTGCTTTTCTAGATTCCAACACTGGATGTGAAATTCATAATAGAGTTATTCTCTGACACAGAAAAGCTATTTTAAAGTGGTGAACAGCCATGAATATGACAAATATCCCTTACACATATCATTTTGTCAGAATTGTTAAAATAAAAGCTATGCAAAATCAGTAACTACATGCCAAAACTGTGTGGAAGTATAGAACAATTTCATTATTTTCTGAGGATTCTTTTAATGTATCTGAATGTTTCTCAATCTTAGGTATCTTTAACATTACTTTTCTTCTCATTACTTATAGCTCAATTTGTAAGTGAATCAAACACATGCAATAGATAAGGAATAAACTATGTGTGTAT
>NW_006921973.1:2533403-2534014 GCF_000298275.1 Orycteropus afer afer
GGGAAGAGCAGGAGAAAGGGGATTAAAAGCCAGGAAGCCAGAGAGAAGAACATTCAGCAGAAGGGATTAGGTGAGGAGAGGCAACTCAGGACCCCCAGAGTAGCAGGCGGGAAGAGCAGGAGAAAGGGGATAAAAAGCCAGGAACCCGGAGAGAGGAGCAGTCAGCCACAGGGACAACTCAGGGATGCACAAAACAGCAGGGCAGAAGAGCAGGAGAAAGGGGATTAAAATCCAGGAAACCAGATAGAGGTACAGTCAGCCACAGGGACCCAGGTGGGAGTGATACGAGAGGTCTCCAACAACAAGACAAATTTGTCTGTCAGTTTCTCCTACTGTGGTGACATGTAGACTTGAGTTTTTGAGGCTGAGCCTCTGGTGTTTAAAACCCAGCAAGATGCACCTGGTACACAGGTAACAGCCCAGCTTATAGACTGAGACAAACTAGGAAGAAGGAAGAGGCCATCCACTTCTCAAAGAATTGGCCACGGAAAACCTTATGAATAGCAGAGAAACACTGTTTGGTACATTACCACGCACCTTTAGGAATAGTCCATTTAGGCTAAAAGGCTCTCAAAATAGGACTGGGAAAGAGCTGAAACAACTGAGTAAAC
>NW_006921973.1:2536829-2547643 GCF_000298275.1 Orycteropus afer afer
ATAGATGCCCTATAGGACAGAGTAAAACTGCCCCATAGGGCTTCCAAGGATATAAATGTTTATGGAAGTAGAATTCATTATCTTTTTTCCACCCAGTGGTTTGTGAGTTTGAACTGCTGACCTTTTGGTTAGCAGCTAGATATCTAAATGCTTTACCCACTGCACCACCAGAGCTTCTTATTGTCACACACCTATGAAGAAATATTTTTCACATAGATGCAATAATATTTAATATTAAAATACAACCAAACCAAACTCACTGTCATCAAGTCACTCCCAACTCATAGTGACCCCTCCTTGGGTTTCCAAGACACTGTCTCTACAGAAGTAGACTGTCCAGTTTTCCTTTCAAGGAGTGGCTGGTGGGTTTGAACCACTAGCATTCTGGTTAGCAGTCAAACGCCTTAGGTACTACTCCACCAGAGCTCGTAAATTTAATATTATTGGTGTATAATACTAGGTGTTTTGACAAAAGCATAGACTCCTGTGTCTACCAACACAAGCATGATACAAAAAAGTTATCTTAAAAAAATGATCTCATGCTGCCACTTTTTAGTCAATTCCTTGTTCCATTCTCAACCTCTGAAACAATGTATCTGATTTCAGAAACATTAGTTTTCTTTTTCCCAAAAGTCATATAAATCAATCAATATTTACACATACATTGGTTCTGACTTCTTTCCCTTAGAAAATACATCCCTGTTCTTGCATATATCAGTACTTTCAATATTTTTTTACTCCTTTTTTTTACTCCTGTTTTTGTATTCTTGGATCTTTCTTAATTTATGTATTATTAATGTGTAAAATTCTTGAGTTTTTCTTCTAATTATTTTTCTGCCCTGTTTTCTTCTTCTCCTCTGCAATTCAAAGTACAGTAATATTCAACCACATGATATTGTCCCAAATACATTGGTTCTTCTACCCTCTCACTGCCTAATTCTTCAGGTTTTCTTTTTTTTTTCTGTCCTCTATTTCAATTTGGGTAAATTCTATTGACACTCCTTTGATCTTCCTTCATTTCCTGGGTTGTTTTGAATCTCTCTCGAAGGCCTGAGGGGGAAGTCCATACAACCTGTTTGGTCACTGGGGCAATTCATACTTCCCTGTGAGCACTCAGAGCTACTTGGGATGTTATTGAGCAAATGATGTTATTGAGGAAATGATGTGTACTTTAATTCTGCTTTTATCCTCCACTTATTACCTCCTTGAAGGAAGGCTGGGCAATCTACTTTGTTAGTGATACTGCCTCAGAAACCCCAGAGGGGGTTGCTATGAGGCAGATCTGACTCGATGCTCCACAGCAGGTTTTTTTTTTTTTTTTTTTTTGGCTTGAGTCATTCTCAAAAAATTATTATTTTTTTTTCCAGCTTTACAAAGTGCATTTTCTTCACAAATGCTTTCACTTGACTTAACGTGTGTGTAGTAACTCCTGCTCAAGGAGGGAGATGTTCTTCCCTCCAGGTATTGAAACCCATTTCTCAATCTTGACAATGTGAAAATGTATCAAGAAAACTGTCAAGAAGTCCAGATTTCCCTCACAGACCAAAATGCCAATCACATTAATAAAGTCTAGTAATGATGGTAAGCAGTGCAAGATTCTTTAGATAACTACACAACTCAAAATATAATAGTAATTGTAAGGAACTAAAATATAGTCAATATTAAATTTTATCATGTATGTTGTCATACTTTACAAAGAGAGCCAAGATGCTGCCAAGGAAAACTTGAATTTATGTATCCTGACTACTCCTGTATTCCTACAGAAAGTTAAAGACAAAAGGCTAGCTTGTTTTTATTTATTTATTTATTTTTTTTTTTCATTCTTGCCAATGAAGATTCTCTTTTTAATTTTCTTTCTTTAACCTTTGCATTTGGTCTTTAGGGAGATTAAGGAAGATATAATATATATAAAAAGTAATATGGGCCTGATTCTCAAGACAGCCTTGAGAACACTAAAATCATACAGAAACTAAAGAATTTATCCCCTTTGATATGTGTATGACAACATAATTCCATCAATAATTTTTATATGAAAATTTGTCCACAATACTAATTTGGTTATAATAGTAATTTAGTCACAATTTTATATACATATGCTGTTATTTCTATGTGATGTCAAGTCAATTTCCACTTATGACCATATAGGATAGAGTAGAACCGCCTCACAGAATTTCCAAAGCTGTAATTTTTACAGAAGCAGACTGCCAAATCTTTCTTCCATGGAGTGGACTGGTGGATTTGAACTGCCAAGCTTCCAGTTAGTGGTCCAACATTTAACTATGGTGCCAAAGGGCTCCATTAGAGTTAGAAAGATGATTGGTAAATAGATGACAGTTAGGTGGATAGGCAGAGAGAGAGAGAGAGAGAGTTACTAGAAAATGAGATGTAAGAGGTGACATTTGGTTATTCATTAATTTATTCATTTCTGGCTCACACAGTTGCAAGGGCTAGCATGTCTTAACTCTAGGACAGGAAACTCAGGTAAAGGTTGATTTAAGTCCAAAGTATGTAGGCAAAACCAAAAAACTGGAATCTCAGACAGAATTTCTGTATTACTGCCTTGAGGCACAATCCTTCCAAGAACCTCAGGTTTTGGTTCCCAGCTTCAGGCGTCTAACTGCTTGAATGAGGCTCACCCTCATTACATAGGACAATCTATTTCACTTAAAGTTGCCTGATTGTAAATGTTAATCAAATCTATAACACTCAGTTTGTGATAGGTATCTCAGGTTGTCTGATAATTTTATCCTCCATGGTTAAACATTAAGTTTCTACTAAGGACACGTTGCAAGCCATTTTTTTCTTTTTTTTTTTCCTCAAAAGGAGAGTTGTTCTTGTTGCTAGGTGTCGTCAAGTTTGCTGTGACTCATAGCAACCCTATATACAACAAAACAAAACACTGTCTGATCCTGTGCCAGCCTCACAATCCTTGCTATACCTCAGCCCATCATTGCAGCCACTGTGTCAATCCATCACTTTGAAGGCCTTCCTCTTTTTCTTTGACCCTCCACTTTACCAAGCATAATATCCTTCTCTAGGGAAGATTCCTTCTGAAACATGACCAAAGTAAGTGAGACTAAGTCTGGCCATTCTTACTTCCAAGGAGCATTCCAGCTACACTTCCTTCAGGACAGATTTGTTAGTTCTTACGCCAGTCCATAGTACTTTCAGTATTCTTTGCCACCACCACAACTCAAAAGCAACAACTTTTCTTTGGTCTTCATTGTTCATTGTCCAGCTCTTACATGCACATGATGCAATTGAAAATACCATGACTTGGGTTAGGCATATCTTAGTCTTCAAGGACACATCTTTGTTCTTCAGTACTTGAAAGACGTCATTGGCAGGAGATTTGCCCAGTGCAGTGTGTCCTCTGATGTCTTGACTGCTGCTTCCATTGGTGTTGATTGTGAAACCCAGTAATATGCAATCTTTAACAATTTCAATCTTTTCTCCGTTTTTCATGATGAAGTTTATTGGTCCAGTTGTGAGGATTTCTGTTTTCTTTATGTTGAGATGTAATCCACACTGCAGAATAAAATCTTTAATTTTCATCAGTAAGTGCTTTAAATCATCCTCACTTTCAGCAAGGAAATTTGTGTTGTTTGCATATTGCAGCATATTAATTAGTCTTCCTCCAATCCTGATGCCATTTTCTTCTTCATATAGTCCAGCTTCTTGGATTATTTGTTCAGCATACAGATTGAATAAATATGGTGAAAGGATACAACCCTGGTGCACTCCCTTTCTGATTTTCAACCATACAGTATCCCCTTGTTCTATTCAAACGACAGTCTCCTGTTCTATGTAGAGGTTCCTGAGGAGCACAAACAAGTGTTAATGGTATTCCCATTCTTCTTAATGTTATCCATAATTTGTTATGGTCTACACAATCAAATGCTTTTGCATAGTCAATAAAACACAAGTAAACATCTTTCTGGTATTCTTTGCTTTGAGCCAAGATCCATCTGACATCAGCAATGATATCCTTCTTTCCACATCCTCTTCCGAATCCAGCTTGCAGTTCTCAAAGTTCTCTTTCAATATACTTCTGCAACTGTTTTTGAATTATCTTCATCAATATTTTATTTGCATGTGATATTAATGATACTGTTTAAAAATTTCAACATTGTTTGGGATCACTTTTCTTTGAAATGGGTACAAATATGAATCTGTTCCAGTCAGTTGGCCATGTAGCTGTCTTACAAATTTCTTGACATAGACAAGTACAGCAGCTGTTTGTTGAAACATCTCAATGGGTATTCCATCAACTCTTGGAACTTTGTTCTTCACCAATTGCTTCAGTGCATCTTCTTTTTCCTTCAATACCATTGGTTCTTGATCATATGCCACCTCTTGAATTATATGAACATCAACAAATTCTTTTTGGTGCAGTGACTCTGTGTATGCCTTCCATCATTTTTGGATATTTCCTGCATAATTCAATATTTTTCACACAGAAACTTTCAATATTGCAACTCAAGGCTTGAATTATTTCTTCATTTCTTTCAGCTTGAGAAATTCCAGGTGTGTTCTTCCCTTTTGGTTTTCCAACTCCAGGTCTTGGCACATTTCATTATAATAATTGACTTTATCTTCCCTAGCTGTTCTTTGAAACCTGTTCAGTTCTTTTATCCTGTCATTTCTTCCATTTGCTTAAGATGCTCTCCATTCAAGGGCAAGTTTCAGAGTCTGTTCTGACAACCATTTTGTTTTCTTCCCCCTTTCCTGTCTTTTTATGACCTTGTATTTTCTTCATGGATGATGTTCTTGATGGCATCACACAGTTCCTCTGATTTTTGGTCATTGCTTTCAATGCATCAATTCTATTCTTTAGATGGTCTCTAAATTCAGGAGAGATATAATCAAGGTATTATTTTGACTCTTGTGGACTTGTTTTAATTATCTTCAGCTTTAAATTTAACTTACATATGAAGAACTGATGATTTGTTCCACAGTCAGCACCTGGCCTTGTTTTGGCTGAAGATATTATGCTTCTCCACCACCTGTTTCCACAGATGTAGTCAGTCTGATTCCTGTGTACCCCATGTGGCAAAATCCACATGCATAGCCAACTTTTATGTTGTTGAAAAATTATATTTGGAAGAGTTCCAGGAAGATGGAAGAATGGGCAGACATTCTGCACAGACCCTATTCATCAAGGAAAAGGAGAACCAATGAAGACAGATAAGAGGATAATCCTGGAGCCCTGAACTTTGAAGGGAAGGATACAAAAGTGGACTAACTCCAACTAGTGGAAGAACCTGCATGAAAACACCAAAAAAGGAGACATAAGGAGCTGCTGTCTATCAGCAGTCCTGATCACACGGACAAGTTGGATATTGCCAAGAGGTACTGGGACCTGAGAATTGACCTAAAGATCAGCCCTGCTATCCAGGGGCTGCATGGAGGACTGCACTGGGGGCTGGTGAATAAAAGGTGTTGTTGTTAGGTGCCATCAAGTCATTAACACAGTGACCCTATGCACAGCAGAACAGAACACCACTGGATCCTGTGCCAGCTCCATGATCCTTGATGTACTTGAGCCCATTGTCGCAGCCACCATGTCAATCCATCTTGTTGGAGGCCTTCCCCTCTTTCATTGACCCTCCACCTTACCAAGCATAACATCCTTCCCCACGGAATGGTCCCTTCTCTAAACATCAACAAAGTAGATGAGGCAGAGTCTGGCCATTCTCCCTTCCTTTTGGCTGCACTTACTCCAGGACAGATCTGTTAGTTCTTTTAGCAGTCCATGGTACTTTCAGCATTCTTTGCCAGCACCACAACTCAAAAGCATCAACTCTTTTTTGGTCTTCCTTATTCATTTGTCCAGCTCTTACATGCATATGAGGTGATTGAAAATATCATGACTTGCGTCAGGCACATCTTAGTATTCAAGGAGACATCCTTGCTCCTCAGCACTTGAACGAGATCCTTTGCAGCCAACTTGTCCAGTGCTATACATCATCTAATGTCCTGACTGCTGTTTCCATTGATGTCGATTGTAGAACCAATCAAATTCTTTGACCACCTCACTCTTTGCTCCATTTATCATGATGCTGCTTATTGGGCCAGTTGTGAGGATTTTTGTTTTCTTTATATTAATATGTAATCCATACTGTAGACTGTATTCTTCAATCTTCATCAGTAAGTGCCTCAAGTCATCCTCACTTTCAGTAAGCAAAGTTATGTCATCAGTGTATCACAAGTTGTTAATGATTCTTCCTCCAATCCTGATGCCACATTTTTCTTCATATAGTCCAACTTCTAGGATTATTTGGTCAATATTGATTGATAAGCAGAGTTGTGTTTTTTGCATATCGTGGCTTATTAATTAGTGTATAAATTTGGATAATAATAGTATTAACTGGTCTTCCTTGTCGGCATATGGATATTGTCCTATCACTGACAACTTTGTACTTCAGGGTAGATCTTTGTACATTCCTTGTGATGATGAATGCTTTACCATTCCTCTTCAATTTGTCATTCCCAGCATAGTAGATCATATGGTTGTCTGATTCAAAATGGCTAAAACCAGTCCATTTCAGCTCACTAATGCTAGGATATCAATCTTTATGCATTCCATTTCATTTTTGACAACTTCCAATATTCCTAGACTCATATACATTGTACTTTCCATATTCTGGTTATTAATGAATGTTTGTAGCTCTTTCTTCCCACTTTGAGTCATGCCAAATCAGCACATGGAGGTCCCAAAAGCTTTACTCCAGCCACACCATTAAGGTCAGCTCTACTCTGAGGAGGCAGCTCTTCTCCAGTTGTATCTTGAGTGCCTTCCACCCTGAGGGGCTCATCTTCTGGCACTTCATTGGACAATGTTTCAGGGCTATTCATCAAGCTTTCCAGTAATATATCAGATAGTATTTCCCTATTATTCATAAGGCTTTCACTGCCCAATTCTTTGAGAAGTGGATGACACCTTCCTTCTTCTGAGTCTGTCTTAGTCTGGAAGCTCTGCAAAAACCTGTCCAGCATGGATGACCCTGCTGTTATTTGAAATACTGGTGCTATAGCTTCCAAGCTCACAGAAACACAGAAGCCACCACAGTACAACAAACTGACAGATGAGTGATGGCAAAGGGAGAGTAGTTATCTACAAAGGATGGCAAGGCTTTACTCATATCTAAGATCTGCACTAGATGCTTGCCCTAAGTTCCCAAAAACATCTCTCTCTGTCACTGACAATATAATCACCATTTGATTCATTGCATTATATGGTGTAAATAGCAGAGCTGCTTGACTAGCAACTGGCATTGCTACATTGCCTTCCCTGGTTCTGGGCTTTAATCAAAACTACCAGCTTTTCAGATCCCTTGGTAAATGGGCCAAATAGCACACACAAATGGGAGTATGTTGCCTCCAAACTCCAAAGAGACTCACTGGGCCTTTTGCCTAAATTTTTATTGTAGGTGTGGCCACATGAAACGTCTTATACTACAACTCAGAAGTTTCTCACCTTTGTACCCTTAGAAATTTCACTGACGAGAAAGGCCTTTTGTGTGTGTGTGTGTGTGTGTGTGTGTGTGTGATTTATTTCTCCTGACACAGAAATATTTTACCAATAATAAAGATTAGTTGCTACCTCTTGGTCATTAGGTAAAACCAGCATAGTGTTCAATGTAATGAACAAGTGTAATATGTTGTGAAAGGTCAAGTTTGTGAAGGTCCCTGGATATTAACTTATATCATACAACATTGATACAATGAGGTAGGGCAGTGTAGGTATATTGCTGGCCTTGTCACTTTAAAGCCAACATTTTCTCTTCTTCTTTTACTGACAGGCATTTAGAAAAAAGCATTTGCTAGCTCAATAGCTGCATATCAGGTACCTGGGATGTGTAATTAGCTCAAGAAGTGAAGCTACATCTGGAACAAAATTTGCAAATGAAGTAATCAGTTGATTGTGTTTATAATAATCCACTGTCATTCTCCAAGATCTGTTTTATGCATAAATTAAATAGCTGAGTTCAATGGAATTGTGGTGGAAAACATCACCCCTGAATTCTTCATCTCTGATTATTGGATCTAATTTCTACAATTTCATCAAGAATGTGGTAGGGCTTTTGGTTTACTGTGTTCCTAAATAAAGGCAGTATTTGTTTTGATAAGTGCTGTAGAGTTGATTTCAACTCATAGTGACACCATGTGAAAGAGTAGAATAATCCCATAGGATTTTCTAAGCTGTAATCTCTTATTCCAGTAGATTATCAATTCTAGTGGCTTCTACCTGGCCTTTCTTACAATAATAAATCAAAAACCAAACTAACTGCCATAGATCAACTCCAACTCATTTAGTTGTTGTTGTTGTTGTTGTTGTTATGTCCTGTTGAGTCGGACCTGACTCATAGCGACCCCTCCTTTGGTTTCCAAGGCAGTATCACTATGGAAGTAGATTGCCCAACCTTCCTTCCGAGGAGTGGCTGGTGAGTTTGAACTGCCAGCCTTCTGGTTAGCAGTCAAGTGCCTTAAGCACTATGCTACCAGAGCTCCCTTCCAACTCATAGTGATCCCCATTAGGTTTCCAAGGCTGTAAATCTATGGAACCAGATGGCCCCATTGTTCTTTTGTGAAGTAGCTGGTGGGTCTAAACCACAGATATTTTGATTGGCATCCAAATGCTTTAGCAACTATACCACCAGAGCTCCTTCCCTACCATAATAGCCTTTACTAAACAAGTCAGGAATCCTGTGTGGGGATTTTACCAGTTGTTGACTATGTCTATTCCAGTTTTTCATTCTGGATCTAGGAAAATAACTGCAGTAATGGTTCAGGGACCCATTGCACACATGGTGAAATTAATTTGATGAGCTCAAACTCTGTTGATCACATGACTTCCATAAACCTCTACTCTCACTAGTGTTTCTCCTGGAATTGTCATCAGTAAAGAGCCAGGCTTTACTAATAGCTATAAAAAAAAAAAAAAAAAAATTGGTCATTTGTTTTCCTCAACACACAGTCACTAGGTCCCTTTGGGGTAGGCTAGGAGAAAGGTTAACAGTAAAAAGTTTTGGCGTGCAACAGGTGGTTTCTCAAGGTAATGTAAACTATTTTCTGTCAAGAAGATATGGATCTGTAAAATTAGTCAAACTTATGAACTGACTTACGGTCCATGGCACACTTTCTCAATGATTCAAGTTAGAATTCTGTTCATTTAATAATCCTTCTACTTACCCACATCAAGTAAGAAATCAGTAGATTTCCAATTTATTTCAGTCCTAAGGACACCATAATTAACTAGTCAATGTTATATGCACATGAACATCAGACTATTCTGATTACTACTGTGTCCCCGCTGTCCATTTTAGTAACCACTCCCATCTTGTCTTGGATGACTATGTGTTGTCACTTAGCCCTTGACACCTTGGGATATAATTATCCCTACTTCATTTAATTATCCTAGTACAATGGCAGTTAATTCCCACAGTAACCCATTTCCTACAGAGAAGAGACTACAGAGCTCTTCAAAGACGTTTGTTCTCCTCTCACAAATTTATTCCTAATTTTTATGGTGAAAAGAATTTCCTTTGGATCCTTGCAGGTTGAGTGAGTGAGTCTTACATGATAAATTGACTCTAATATTCCAGTTTCCTTAAGCTGTTGGATATCTTCTATGATACACCAGGGAAATTCTGGCTTTTTAAACTTCATTTAGTGTAAACCACCTTTTTTTAAAAATGCATTTTACTGAAATATAATTTATGTACACTGAAATACACAAAACTAAAGTGACATGGGTCAATGCATTTTTTTTTTTTTTTGCAGTGTTCCCTCACCTCCCCTCCCAGCCCTGGCAACCAACAAAGAAAGTTTCCCCCATATATAAACCTTTCCTTGACTCTCCACAACAATGAACTAATACTATATTTGTCCTACTGTGATTGACTTATTTCACTCAGCATAATGTCTTCCAAGTTCATCCATATTATGCAGTGTTTTGCAGACTCTACATTATTCTTTAGTGCTGCATAGCATTCCAGTATGTGTATGTACCATAGTTTCGTCATCCACTCTTCCGCTGTTGGGCAAGTAGGCTGTTTCCATCTTTTTGCTATTGTAAATAGTGCTGTGATGAACATGAGCATGCATATGTCTGTTCCTATTCTGGCTCTCACCTCCCTAGGATATATATAGGCACTTGACTGCTAACCAGAAGGCTGGCGGTTCAAAGCCACCAACCACTCCTCTGAAGGAAGGCTGGGCATTCCTACTTCCGTAGTGATACTGCCTTGGAAACCCAAGGAGGGGTCGCTATGAGTCGGGCCAGCTCGATGGCAAATAACAACAACAACAACATTCTGGCTCTCATCTCCCTAGGATATATACCTAGTAATGGAATTGCTGGGTCAAATTGTATCTCCAATTCCAGCTTTCTAAGGAATCTCCATATTGCTTTCCACAATGCTTGTGTCACTTCATGGTCACACAAGCAGTGTATGAGAGTCCCAATCTTTCCACATCCCCACCAGCATTTTTTTTTTTTTCCTGTCTTATTGAACCTTGCCATCAGTGCTGGGGTGAGACGATATATCTTATTGTTGTTTTGATTTCCATCTATCTGGCGGCCAATGATTGTGAGCATCTTTTCACCACCTGAATATCTTCCTTGGTGAAGTGTCTACTCATGTCTTCTGCCCATTTTTCAATTGGATTGTTACTTATTTTGGTGTTGAGGCATTGGAGTTTTCCATCAATCTAAGAGATAAGTCCTTTGCCAGATATGTAATTATCAGCAAATATGAATTTGTTGCTGTCATTTTTGTCATGTGCTTTTTCATTGTGTTGATTTCTTT
>NW_006921973.1:2549594-2550513 GCF_000298275.1 Orycteropus afer afer
CAATGTGTTATCTATTTCTGACAATTTAGTATTAATCTTCTGGATTTCCATCTGTGGATTTAGAATCATTTCTAATTTTTCATTTATTTTGTCATTTTGTGCTTGTATTTTCTTCCAAAATTCTTCTAGTGTTTTGTCTGTGTTTTCCTTGGTCTGTTTCTCAATCCTTTGAAGATACCTAAATGTAATTCTTATGAATTCCTTATCAGAGAGTTCCAGTGCTGCATCTTCCTCAGGGATGTGCTTTGGGTCTGCATCCTGGTCCCTTTTTTCTCCTGCTTTATCTTGCATCTTTGTGTGGACTGTGATACTCTGTTGTCTCTGAGGCATTGTGACATTTTTGTGTTTATATTTAATTTGTGATTATATATTGGAGTGACTTGCCCACAATTTTCATTTTCTTCTTTTTTTTTTTTGTAAGTTATCTATACAGGCAGGGTACTGTGCTGTGCTATTCACTAGTTGACAGCACTTATACACTCACCACCTGTCTCCTTTCCTGTTGTCAGCCTCTTGTATGTCTTTGCCAACCCTGGCAAACAGAGCCTGTTTTTAGGTCCCTGGAATCTGAATGAGAATGCTATAACTTTAAAATCCAAAATGGTTGCCACTTATAAACATTCAAAATAGTTGTGCCTTTGGTCACTTAAATATCCAAAATGGCCACAGCTTATAAACATTCAAGATGGCTGTGCCCTCCAGACAGCAGAAAGTCCATAGCTCAGGTTGTCTCCCTCCTTACTGTTGCCCTTCCTAATCATAGGCTACCAGAGCAGTTGTTCCTGAAGCCCTTAATGACCAGGACTGATCTTTAGGTCATTTCTCAGTTCCCAACACCACTTGGAAATATTCAGACTGTTAGTCTCGTCAAAGTAGCTGACAGTCCGCAGCTCCAACCATCTCTGTACTCACTGTTTTC
>NW_006921973.1:2550708-2554614 GCF_000298275.1 Orycteropus afer afer
TTATGTTCTTTCCATCATTATCTCACATTCTAATATCTATTCTTGCACCTATTCCAAAAATCAATCTTGTGAAGTAGTTGAAGTAGTTAAACCCCCTCAGGGTCACATGTTTAACCTTACCTTTCAGGATCTCTTGAGACTTGAGTCTACTTACAGCTCTAGAATGAAAAAGGAGTGAGTTTTGTGTACTGTTAGCAATGCCCTTCAAGGTAACTACCCTAGTGGGGTTCAATACAGATTCCTCAGGCAAAACAAGATTACTCAGATCAAGATGGAAGATTTTTTCTACTGGCAAAGAAGGCTCAACAGATTCTACAGTTTAATGTCCTCAATTAAGATCTTCCCATAACTCCCCATTTAAAATTTCAGGAAAACATTCTTTCCAAATCAGTACATTCCCTTCAACAGTGAAGTTGGAGATTCAGTTAATGTTTTACCTCAGTCACTAACAGGATGAGATTCTGAGATAGATTTTCAGAAAGCTCAGCATTGTGGCTATAGGAGGTAAGACTTTTTTATCAGTTAGATGTAGAAAGTTTCAGATCACTTATTACTGAATCCCTAGAAAAAAATTGTAAAACCTCATCTTTAGGAATCTGTTCCTCTAGAGCTGCTTTCAGTACCAATATCTTTATTGGTCAAGGGTTCTTCAGAGAAACAGATTCAATATTATAGGAGTAGTTGGAAGGAAGGAAGGAGGGAAAGAAGAAAGGGAGGGAGGGAGGGAGGGAGGAAAGGAGGGAGGAAGAGAGGAAGAAAGGAAGGAAGGGAAGGGAAGGGAAGGGAAGGAAAGGAAGGGAAAGGGAAGGGAAGGGAAAGGAGGGAAAGGAAGGGAAAGGAAAGGAAAGGAAAGGAAAGGAAAGGAAAGGAAAGGAAAGAATAGGAAAGAATAGGAAAGGAAGAGAAAAAATGATAGATTTATTTGAAAAATTGGCTCATGTGATTGTGGGGGCTGACAAGTCCATAGATAGAATGTCATAATAGAAGACAAGCAGGAAATTATGTTATAGTCTGGAGTCTGAAATTTGTTTTACAAGCTTGAAGGCTAGAAATTTTGACACGATGTTATTGTTTGAAGCAGAATTCCTTCTTTCTTGGAAAGCTTCACTTGCTTATTTATGTCTGTTAAGTTGATTGAATGAGTCCCACCCACATTATTAAATGTAATTTTCTTTATCTAAAGTTAACTGTTAATTAATGTTCATCACATCTACAAAATACCTTCACAACAACAGGTATAAGTTCAACCAATTGATCACCATAACCTTGTCAATTTGGTGGAAAACTAACCCTCAGAGTATGTTATTAATATAAGAGACATTAGAATGCTTCATTAGTACAAGTTAGAATTTAAAATAAAAATTGATAAACAACTAGCAACTGTGCTGTGCTTTGAAACTTTGAAAGTTTAATGCATTTGAAAGCTTAATAACTGTTGCTGATAAAGGCTTAAAAAATCACAGTTCAAAAGAAATGTTATTTTGCTTAACAAATAGTGTTTGAAAAATCATTTTACAGGGAATATTAAACAGAATAATGTTTCTTTGATTTTTAAACATCTCATTTATACTAAAAATGCACTTACATCATGTAATGGTACAAGTGTATTTTCACATTGTTTGCAATACTCATCTTATTTATCACTTCATTTAAGTTTTATTAAATGTTCAGTTTGATGTATTTTAGCTCTTTAAACTCACATAAAAAGACTTCAGAAGTTCAAAATAATTCAGCACCGGGGAAAATGATCAGGGTAAATTATGTTGGATTTGGAGGTCTTCCTAGAGATAAAAATAAATGACTAATAGCAGTTAGTAAATGTCAACTAAAAAGAACATGCTAAAGCAGAGACTAAGCAATAAATGTTTTATAGTTGTTTGTTTCTAGAAGTTTTTTTTTTGTTGTTGTTGTTTTAATTACAGGAAATATGATAGAATCTTTGATAATTTCTTAAAAACACTTTTCTATTTGATTATACATGTATATGTATACATGCTTAAGATACTAAAAGTAATCTAATATCTTTCTGGAACTATGCATGGTAAAATATGCAAACTTGTATTCTTGAGAATTTTAAGGTTACATACATGACAAAAATTACCACTTTAAAATGTAATTTTACAAAACCCATTAAATATTTTCATTGTATTTTGTTATTGAAAGAAATAGAGAAAAAATAAATAAAATAAAATAAAACTTCACTCAAGATTTTTTTTCCATATGCAAGGATGTGGCTATCCCCCTCCTGAGGGGAGGAGGTAATGAAGATTACAGTTAATTAAATTACAGTTGAGTGAAGTAGATAGAATAATTAATAATTCATTTATTATTATTTTTTAATTCTGATTTGGGTAAAAGTTTACAGAGCAAATTGGTTTTCCACCCAACATTTCATACATTTGGTTTCATGACATTAATTGCGTGCTCCACAATGGAACAACACTCTTCCCACTTTCTTGTTACATTTACCATTTCTCTTTGTCCTTCTTTCCTATCCTTTCTTGTCTTTTGAGTTTTATCCCTGGGCAAATGCTGCCCTTTTGATCTCTTATAGTTGATTGTGTTAATGAAGGCATATTTCGCTGATGTTACTGTTCACCTAATAGTTCTGCCTTTCATTTGGCTGAATGTTGAGCTATGGGGGTGAGTTCAGTTCCAGGCTTGAAGGCTGTCTAAGGACCATAGTCTCAGGGGTTCCACCACTTTCTATCAGATGAGTAAATTCAATGTTTTTTTTTTATTATTTTGAGTTTTATTCCACATTTTCCCCCTATATTATTCAGGAAGTCCTGTGTGATCCCTTTCAGTGAAGTCAGCAGTGGTAGCTAGGCACAATCTAGTTCTGGTCTCAAGGTGATGGAAGCTTGGTGTCATATAGTCCATTTAGTCCTTTGGACTAATTTTTTCCTTATGTCTTTGATTTTCTTTACTCTTCTTTGCTCCGGATGGGGAGAGACCAATAGTTGGACCTTAGGTGGATGCTCACAACTTTTAAGACAACAGTCACTACTCACCCAAGTTGGACATAGAACATTGTTTTTATGCAATTTATACATATTGATCTTAGTGTCAACCGAGGCTGAAATTCTGACCCGCTAGGCCTAGCGGCTCATTCCCTTAAGTTGTTTGGTTATGGCTAAGAAGTTTTCACAACCTTTCCCATTGTATTCTCTCCTATATTCATAGATATATTTGCAGAATATATAATAAATACATATTCAGAAATATCCTTTGTCAAACCTATATATATATATATATATATATATATATATATACTCGTGGGTGTAGTTCTATTTGCATTCTCACCCTTGTTCAGATTAAGAGTCTATCTATGTATTCACTCATAGATTATTGTTTTTACTGTTGTTGCAAGACTGTGTATGCATTTACCTTTGTTGGCTTTAACTCTTTTGCTCCTCCTAGTGTCTTTACAAGGAGCTTTGGTAGCATAGTCCCCAAGGCATTTGCTCCTAACCAGAAGGTTGGCAGTTCAAACCCATCAGCCACTCCCAGAAAAGGAGACTGGGCAATCTACTTCTGTGAAGATTTACTGCCTTGGAAACCCAAAGGGTATTGCTGTGAGTTGGAATTGAGACAATAGCAGTCTTGCTTTGCCTTGATCTTTTTGTGCTGATCTCTTTGTATTGACTTCCCCTTCATCCAAATTAATACATATCTACCTCCTAGTTAGTGATTTGCCCTACCTACCCCTCCAACCCCTGGGAGCCTCTAAAGAACAATTCTTTCTGTGTATAAACCTTTTCTTGACTATTTACAGTAGTAAATACAATGTTTGTCCTTTTATGATTATTTTTTATTTATTTATTTATTTTTTAATTAGGATTTGGGTGAAGATTTACAGAGTAAATTCACTTTTCATACAGCAGTTCACATATACTTTGTCTC
>NW_006921973.1:2556864-2558971 GCF_000298275.1 Orycteropus afer afer
ATGATGAATGATTTTCTTGATATGCTGTTGGAGTCTATTGGCTAGGATTTTGTTGAAGATTTTTGCATCTATATTCATGAGGGATATTGATCTGTAGTTTTCCTTTTGGGTGATGTCTTTTCCTGGTTTTGGTATTAAGGTTATGCTTGCTTCCCTTTTATGATTATTTTTAATGCATAGATGTTTATGCAGGTATTGAATACTGTGGGGACATAGAGTACATGGGAGTTCTGACTCTGTCTGCAAGGGGATGTAGCTGAGACTATGTGGGAACAGAAATATCTCTATATTTTCCCATAATTAGAAAACTGATATGAAATTCTTATATAAAAATTTTTAAATATTTCACTAATAAAATTTAGTCTCTTGTTATTTTATATAAATGAAGTCATACAATTTTTGTCCTTTGGTGAGTGACTTATTTCACTCAGTACAGTCAAGTTTCAACTATGTTGTAGCAAGTATCAGGAATTTATTTCTCTTTCTGGCTGAGTAGCATTCCACTGTATGTATGTACCCAATTTGTCTATCTATTCATCCATTGCTGTTGTTGTTAGGTGTTATCGAGTCAGCTCCAACTCAGAGTGACCTTATGTACAACAAAACAAGCACTGCCCAGTCCTGTGTCAGTCTCCCAAGCCCTGCTATCCTTGAGCCCATCATTGCGGCCACTGTGTCAATACATCTCATTTGGGGCATCCCCTTCTTTGCTGACCCTCCATTTTACCAAGCATGATATCTTTCTCCAGAAAATGTTCCCTTCTGACAACATGGCTAAAGTAAGTGAGACAAAGTCTGACCATGCTCGTTTCCAAGGGAGCATCCCAGATTTCTTCATTATTTTGGCAGTCCACGTTACTTTCAGTATTCTTTGCCAAAAGCACAACTCAAAAGCATTAATAATTCTTCGGTCTTCTTTGTTCATTATCCAGCTCTCACATGCATATGAGATGATTGAAAATACCATGGCTTGGGTTAGGTGCACCTTAGTCTTCAAGGAGATGTCTTTGCTCTTGAGCACTTTAAAGAGGTCATTTGCAGCAGATTTACCCAGTACAATACAGCATCTGATGTTTTGACTGCTGCTTCCATTGGTGTTGATTGTGGAAACAAGTAATACAAAATCTTTAACAACTTCAATCTTTTCTCCATTTATTATGATGGTGCTTATTGGTCCAGTTGTGAGGATTTTTGTTTTCTTTATGTTGAGATATAATCCATACCACAGACTAAAGTCTTTAATGTTCATCAGTAAGCTCTTCAAGTCTTCTGCATTTTCAGCAAGCAAAAGTTGTGTCATCTGCATATCACAGGTTATTAATGAATCTTCTAATCTTGATGGCACACTCTTCTTCATATAGTCCAGCTTCTCAGATTATTTGCTCAGCATACAGATTGAATAAGTATGGTGAAAAGATACAACCCAACACACTCCCTTCCTGATTTTAAACCATGAAATATCTCTTTGTTCTGTTGGAATGACAACCTCCTAGTTTATGTACAGGTTCCTGATGAGCACAACCAAATGTTGTGCAGTTCCCATTCTTCTCAATGTTATCCATAATTTGTTATGATCCACACAATTGAATGCTGTGGCATAGTCAATAAAACACAAGTAAATTTCTTTCTGGTATTCTTTGCTGTGAACAAAGATCCATCTGGCATCAGCAAGATATTCCTCATTCCATATCTTCTTCTGAATCCAGCTTGTAGTTTTGGAAGTTCTCTGTTCATATACTGCTATAACCATTTTTGAATTATCTTCAGCAAGATTTTACTTGCATATGATATTAATAATATTGTTCAATAATTTCCACAGTCTGTGGGATCACCTTACTTTGTAATGGGTACAAATATGGATCATTTCCTGTCAGTTGGCCAGGTAGCTGTCTTCCAAATTTCTTGGCAAAGACAAGTGAGTGCCTCTAGTGCAGCATCTGTTTGTTGAGACATCTCAATGGGTAGTCTGTCAATTCCTGGAGACTTGGTTTTTGCCAATTCCTTCACTGCAGCTTTGACTTGTTCCTTAAATACCACTGGATCTTCTTCTTCTTCTTCTTCTTCTTCTTCTTCTTCTTCTTCTTCTTCTTCTTCTTCTTCTTCTTCT
>NW_006921973.1:2559706-2561706 GCF_000298275.1 Orycteropus afer afer
TTTTGGTTTTCTTCTTTCTTCTTTGCTCTTGATGAGGAGAGACCCATCGTTGCCTCTAGATGGCAGCTTGCTAGCTTTTAAGACCCCAGTAGCTACTCATCAAAGTTGAAGGTGGAACAATGTTTTGTATAGTATGTTATCCCAATTGAGCTTGATGTCCCCTGTGACTATGGTCCCAAGCCCGCAGGTTCAACTACTCGGTCGTTCTGGGTAGTTGGCTGTTTTTTTATTGTGATTTGAGTAAAAGATTACAGAGCAAATTCACTTTCCATACAGCAGTTTACATACACTTTGTTGCATGACATTGACTACAATTTACCACAATGCAACAGCTCCCCTCCCACTTCTTCCCCATAGTTACCTCTTCCCTGTGTCCTTCTCTTCATGCTCTTCTGCCCCCTGTGTTATGTCCCTGTGCATACATAGCCCTTCTATTCTCCCATGATTTTTCTCTCCAAAGAGTGTATCTACCTAGTGTTAATGTTCAGCTCATATGCCTGTCTTTTGTTTTACTGGAAGCTACAGGAGTGGGTTTGATTCCAAACTTGAAGGGCAGCTAGCAGCCATAGTCTCAGTGGTTTTATCAGGCTCTAACAGACCAGCAAACTTGGACCTTTTTTTTTTTTTTTCCCCAAATGATTTTGAGTTTATTCCACATAGTTCTCCCATTCTATCCAGGATCTCGCTCATAGTTCCCCCTCCAGTGGATAATAGTGGTAGCCAGGAACAACGTAGTTGTGATTTTGTAGTCATATAGGCTGAGGATTGCATGGTGTACCAGTTACTTGGACTAATTTTTTCCATTAATCTTTTGTTTTCTTCATTCTTCTTTGCTCTGGATGAGAAGAGACCCATCATTGCATCTAGATGGCTGCTTGCAAGCTTTTAACATCCCAGTCGCTACTTTCCAAAGTAGGAGGTGTCTAGTGTGGTATGCTAATTTAGTTTGATATCCCCTGTGACTATGGTCCCAAGGCCAAAAGTTCAACTACTCGCTCCCTCTGGGTAGCTGGCTGTGCCTAAGAAGTGACTACAAACTTGTCCCTTGTCAGCTCTACTATACACCTGGGAATTCTTACAGAACATACTAATACACTTGTAGAAATATTGTCTGCCAACCCTATACATGATCCTGGGCACACTCTCCCCTCCATAGACATACCTAATAATTCATCTTGTCCACCCATCTATCCACTCGTATAGCCATGTTTGCCTTTACTGACAACATACTACTGTATGTGCAAAAGAGTTCATCTTTATTGTCTGTACCTCTCATGTACCTCTCTATGCCTTCCTCTTCCTCAGTGCTACCATGTTGATCACTCACATTTGGTATGTTGCCCTTCTCTTCATCCACATCAATACTTGTCTCTATCTAACTAACAGTATTCCCTTCCCTCCCTTCCCACCCCTGGTAACCAACAAAGAAAATTTCCTTCCATATAGAAACCTTTCCTTGACTTTTTACAATAATGGATTAATACAATATTTGTCCTTCTGTGATTGACTGATTTCACTCAGTGTAATGTTCTCCGAGTTCATCCATGTTATGTGATATTTTGCAGATTCTGTTTTTTTTTTTTTTTAAGGTTTCATAGTATTCCATTGTGTGTATGTACCATAGTTTGGTTATGCATTCTTCAGTTGATGGACACCTAGGTTGTTTCTGTATTTTGGCTATTGTAAACAGCACTGCAATGAACATGGGTGTGCATATGTCTATTCTTGTCCTGGCTCTCACTTCTTTAGGATATATACCTAATAATGGAATGGCTAGGTCAAATGGCATTTCTAATTCATACTTTTTAAGGAATGGTCATATTGCTTCCCACAGTGGTTGTTCCATTTTACAGTTCCACCAGTGCATGAGAGTCTCAATCTCTCTATAGCCTCGCCAGCATTTCTTATTTTCTGTCTTGTTGAACTTTCTTACTATTGCTGGAGCAAGATGGTATCTCGTAATGACTTGCATCTCTCTGGGAGCTCTGGTAGCATAGTGG
>NW_006921973.1:2562063-2569043 GCF_000298275.1 Orycteropus afer afer
GTTCTCTTTTGACAATGCCATTTGTCCTTCATCATATGCCACCTCCAGAAATGGATGGACGTTGACTGATTGTTTTTGGTACAGTGACTTCTTTTGATGTTTCCTGTATCATTCAGTATTTTCCCTGTAGAGTCTTTCAATATTGCAACTTGAGGCTTGAATTTTTTCTTCAGTTCTTTCAGCTTGAAAAATGCTGAGTGTGTTCTTCCCTTTTGGTTTTCTAACTTCAAGTCTTTGTGCATTTCATTATAGTAATTGACTTTGTCTTCTTGAGCTGCTCTTTGAAATCTGTTCATCTCTTTTATCTTATAATTTCTTCCATTTGCTTTGTTGTTGTTATGTGCCATCAAGTATTCAAAGGCAGGTTTCAGAGTCTTTGCTGAGATCCATTTTGTTTTCTTCTTCCTTTCCTGTCTTTTTAATGATCTTTGCTTTCTTCCTGGATGATGTTCTTGATGCCATTCCACAATTCTTCTGTTTTCCAGTCATTGCTGTTCAATGCATCAAATCTGTTATTTAGATGATCTCTAAATTCAGGAGTAATATAATCAAGGTCATATTTTGGCTCTTGAGCACTTGTTTTAATTGTCTTCAGCTTCAACTTGAAGTTGCATATGAGCAACTTCAATTCCACAGTCAGCTTCTAACATTGTTTTGGCTGATGGTCTATTCCACAGTCAGTTTCTGACATTGTTTTGGCTGAAAGTTTTGAGCTTCTCCACCACCTCTTTCCACAACATAGTCAATCTGACTTGTGTGTATTCCATCTGATGAAATCCACGTGGATAGCTCTCATTTATGTTGTTGAAAAGAGGTATTAGCAATGAGTAAGTGGTTGATCTTGTAAAATTCTTTCATGGGATCTCCAGTGTTATTTCTGTCACCATGGCCATATTTTCCGACTACCGATGATTCTTCTTTGTTTCCAACTTTTGCATTCCCATCACCAGTGATATTCAACACATCTTGATTGCATGTTCAGTCAATTTCAGACTTCACAAATTGGTAAAAATTTTCAAATTCCTTCTTTGGTTTTGGTGGTTTGTGCATAAATTTGAATAATAGTAGTAGTAACTGGTCTTCCTTGTAGGTGTATGGATGTTATCCTGTCACTGACAGCATTTTACTTCAGGGTAGATCTTGAAACATTCTTTGTGCTGATGAATGCCATGCCATTCTTCTTCAATTTGTCATTCCAGGCATTGTAGACCATATAATAGTCTGATTCAAAATGATGAAAACCAGTCTGTTTCAGCTCACTAATCGATAGAATATCAATCTTTATACATTTCCTTTCATTTTTTACAACTTTCAGTTTTCCTAGTTTCATACTTCATATATCCCATGTTCCAATGGATGCTTGTAGCTATTTCTTCCTGTTTTGAGTTATGCCACATTAGCAAATGGAGGTCCCAAAAGCTTTACTGCATCCACATCATTAATGTCAGCTCTACTCTGAGGAGGCAGCCCTTCCCCAGTAGTATTTTGAGCACCTTCCAATCTGAGGGGTTCATCTTCTGACATTATATCTGACAATGTTTCAAAGCTACTGACCAAGTCTTCTGGTTATATATCATAGAGTGTTTCACTGCTCTTCATAAGGTTTTCACTGGCCAATTTTATACCATTTTTTATTAGTAAGTTTTTATTACTTATACTTTATTAAAATTTATCTTATTTGTATCTTTAATATAAAAAAAATAATTAATTACCTAGAAATAGAGGTGCCATGAAGTCAACTCTGATTCATAGTGACCCTATGTACAATAGAACAAAACACAGCCCATTCCATTGCCATCCTCACAATATTTTCTATGCTTGAGCCCATCATTGCAGCCCTACTGTCAATCAATCTCATTTAGGATCTTCCCCTTTTCCACTGACCCTCTACCTCACCAAGCATGATATTCTTCTCCAGGGACTGATCCCTTCTGACAACATGACCAAAGTACATGAGATGAAGTATGGTCATTCTCTCTTCTAAGGAACATTCTGGCTCTACTTTTTCCAAGATAGTTCCAAGGAAGATTTTTTTTTTTTTTTTCCTTCCGGCAGTCTATGATATAGATATAATGAGTGTCCTTCACTAACACTATAATTCAAATACATCTGTTATTCTTTAGTCTTCCTTATGGCTCGTCCAGCTGTCACATGCATATGAGCCTATTTAAAATAGTGGGTGGTTACAGCTTGCCCACTTGCAATTTAAACAACATCACTTCCTGGTCTGTGGTATACATGTATTGCAAAGTACAGTTTAATTTCTAAAAATGGAATACAAAGCATATCATTTACCATGACTTGTTCAAATATGTATCTCTGTGGTTCATTAGAGTACCTTGAAAATAGTAAAGTTTAATGAATCTTAATGTCATTAGATAGTGTTTTCAGCATAAACTTCCACATTAGTGTCAGTGTAGTTAGATGTATTTATTTCATATTCTTTTGAAAAAGCTTGTTACAAACTGATCAGAAAATTGTATAGAATTAGTGGTAGTTAAGTTTGTGTGGCAACCAGACTGGGCCTGGCTGAGTGGCTGGACAGCTGGATGTAGTATTCCTCATGATGAGACTGGTAATCAACTCCGTGGTGGAATCTACTGTGAGCTGCTGAGTAGCTGCCTTAGGGATATGGTCTACTTCCTGTTTATAAGGAGAAGCCTCAGAGAATGGTCTCTAACTTCTGGCCCACTTGAACCCTGCTTGTAGCTGTGTCATTTTTCAGCAGCCTGCCATGCTCCGCTGACCTTGGGACTTTCAATGGACTTGAATCAATGGCCTCCCATGCTGTTTGGTACCATCGGGAATGTGTCATTTTGTCTACCTTGGGCTTGTTAGCCTCAGCAGCCAGTAGCTGCCTGAGTGAAGAGATGCCTCTAGCTTCAGTGGGCCCAGAGCAAGAGGCAGAGCTGAAGACCAAGGTCAAGGGGCTTTCACACAGCCCCTCGAGCCTGGCATTTTGAACTAGGACTGAAAATCTCCAAATTATAAGAGAATAAACTCCTGTTTGTTAAGGCCATCCCATTTGTGGTATATTCCTGTTAAAGTGGCAGTAGGTAACCAAAACATAAATTTTCAATAATTGAGTTTCTTTGTCTTATTTCTTCTGGAATGTTGAACTAAATATTACACTAACTCTAAATTTTGATTGAGCTAATTTGATACCTGTCTAAAATCTCACAATTCAATTGCATTGATTATAATGTATTCTGAGTTGTTCATTAGGGCAACTGTTTTGAGCCTTTTTTCAAATTATATAGATTTAACTTCTACATCAGAAATGAAATCTGGTGGCTCATTGAGCATATGTGTTTATATATGAAGGTATAAATATAGAAGATGTTGTTGTTGTTTGCCATCGAGTCGGCCCCGACTCATAGCGACCCCTCCTTGGGTTTCCGAGGCATTATCACTATGGAAGTAGGAATGCCCAACCTTCCTTCCGAGGAGTGGCTGGTGGGTTTGAACCACCAGCCTTCTGGTTAGCAGTCAAGTGCCTTAGCCACTATGCTACCAGAACTCCTATGATATAGAAGATATAAACTATATATGTGTGTAGATGATATTAAAATTAACAACCTGTTCGTTAACAAAATGTCAAATGCACATGACAACATTGCTTGCTGAAAGTGATGACTTGTAGCACTTACTAATGAAGATTAAAGACTATGAGTTTTAGTATGGATCACAATTCAGAATAAAAAAAAAAAAAATCCTCACAATGGGACCAATAAACAACATCACAATAAATAGAGACAATGAAGTTGTCAAGGACTTCATTTTACTTGAATCCACAATCAACATCCATGGAAGCAGCAGTCAAGAAATTAAACATTTTATTGGAAAAATCTGCTTCAAAAGATCTCTTTAAAGTCTCTTTAAAGAGTCTCCAAAGCAGAGTCACAGTATGAGGATTAGGGTGCACCAGTCCTAAGCCATGGTCTTCTCACTCACCTCATATGCATGTGAAAGACAGACAATGAATAAGGAAGATCAAACAATTGATGTCTTTGAATTATGGTGTTGGAAATGAATATTGAATATACCATGAACATCCAGAAGAACAAACAAATCTGTCTTGGAAGAAGTAAAGACAGAATGGTTCTTAGAAGTGAGGATGGCAAGACTTCATCTCATATACTTTGAACATGTTTTCAGGACTCCTTAGGAAAGGACATCATGCTTGGTAAAGTAGAGAGTCAGTGAAAAAGAGTAACAACTCAATGAGATAGAAAGCCACAATAGTTGCAGAAATGGGCTTAAATATCACAGTATTTAAAACACAGGGCGGAACAGTGTTTTGTTCTTGTGTACATGAGGTAACTGTTAGTTGGGATCGACTTGAAGGCAACACACAACAACATAGATGATATTATATAGATAATATAGATGATAAAGTAATAGAAATAGATATAGATGTTTGTGTTTCAAGATATTTCACATAAAATTCTGGATTAATGACTTCTCGTAAAAAGAATCATGTTTCTACAATACTAGGAATGCCTTCCTGCCTACTGTCAAATAGGCAGATCTGAATAGTGGTTGTTCTTTATAGGTCATTCCTTATCTGTTTAATTATATTCATTTTCCTGAAATGGTTGGTCAATGTGAACTTCAAATAGAGATCCCTATACTGTAAGTCCTGAATGTTTGCACAATCAGGGCTCCTTATGAGGTAGATAAGAAATATAAGCAATAGAGGGTACATATTAGAACATCAAGACAAAATATTTTCTTTGAGTTTAGAAAACATATATCTGTTTTTCAGGCACAATAAAAGAAATAAATGATCTCCTTTTTTTTTAAATTTTACATAAAGTAATTAAATTAAATTCCCGAAAAAGCAGTTGCTTTGACATTATATAGTATATACATGCTTTGTTTGTCATGTATCCTTTACCAGAAAAAGTATTGAAAGAAAGCAAGATGTGCTAAGTTAGTATAAGATTTTTTAGAAGTAGGAAGCTGAGAATGTGATTAAAATGAACTTGAGATTTTGTTCATTTGTTTGTTTGTTTTTTAATCCTCTTTAATAATGTAATGGAAATTGGTGATAGCTGATGTGTGAGGTGACTACGTTGAAAATTTAGTAGTCCAAAAATGCAAAGATTAAACTGGACCAAATCATCAAACACAGTAACTTCGGCATTCTGAAAATTAAAGAAAGACGTACAACATACAGAAGAATGTTGTTGTTGTTGTTGTTGTTGTTGTTGTGTGCCATCAAGTCGGACCCGACTCATAGCGACCCCTCTTGGGTTTCTGAGGAAGTATCACTATGGAAGTAGATTGCCTCATTTTCCTTCCGAGGAGTGGCTGGTAGGTTTGAACCACCAGTCTTCCGGTTAGCAGTCAAGTACCTTAGGCACTACACTACCAGAAGAATATATTCAAGAAAAATCATTTACCCTTAGGAAGAAGAAATATGTAGTATTCTTAATTGGGGCTTAACCCATTCCTCTCCATCCAAGCATATGAGTGTAGTAGTTTTACCAGGAAGGACAAGCAATGAAAGTCAGGAGCTTTGCTGCCAGAGGTTGCTCATTTGATCTGGAGTGTTTCCAATACAAGCCTATTGTCTTTCTAACATTGAAGACAGTATAAGGAGCTTTTCTGGTGTAGTTCCTTAGGAATTTGACTGTTAATTGGAAGATTGGTGGCTCAGACCCACTACCACTGTGTGAAAGGAAGATGGGGCAATCTATTTCCATAAAGATTTACTGCCTTGGAAACCCACTGGGGGTCATTATGTGTTAGAATCAACTCAATGGCAGTGGCTTTAGCCTATGAAAGTGAAAGAATTATCAGTGATAAATAAATCTTTCACCCTCTATCCAGCCTGCCAGTATCTACTAAGTTTCTGTCTCTCTCTCAGTACTCTCCTAGTCTCCACCCCCTAAATTCCGCTTAGACTCTCTGTGTCCTTTCCTACCCTTCAGGTGCCCCACCCCTAAGTCCCCAGTTTCCAGGGAAGTTCTTATTTTCACTTTGCTTAGCTCTCCAAACCCCTAGTTTCTGGTAGAGTTCTTTGTCTTCTTTTTCCTGCTGTGAAGCCGCCCCCATCCCTACTCTCAGTTTTTGCTTGGATCCTTTGTCTCCATCCTCAGGTTTATCTTGTTCCCGCCCTCCCTTGCATTTAGTTCCCCTTCAGCACTTAGGATTGGTTCTTTTGAAATAGGCATTTGACCGCCTGCACTAAAACACTACTTAAGCACCCCGCGGAGACAGGATCATGGCTGATGCTACTCTAAGCCTCATCACATCCGCAGGATGGATGATTCAATAAAACTTATTTTTCTAACAATTCACCCTGGTCATGTTCTTCTTGGCATTTGACAACTAACAACCAGCAGCTTCAAAGACATTTAATTAAAAAATGTGATCTTGCCCACTGACCACCATTGATATTGATTCTATTCCAACCCCTGATAATCCTTTTTTTTGGACAGGGTAGAACTTTCTGTAGGGTTTCTAAGGCTGTATATCTTTCATTTTTTACTTTTATTGGGGTGAAAACATACACATCACAACATTCACCAATGTAGCACATTCCACATTTACAGCTCAGGGATATCAATGATATTTTTCATGTTATATCAACATAGTTGCTATCCTTTTCCTAAATAATCCACCACCATTAGCATAAACTCAATGCCCCACAAACAAAAGCTTCTCCTTTCTTGCTCCCTCCTACCACAAGTAACCACTAATAATCTTTACATATATAAATAAACATGCTATGCCCCAGGGTTACAGGTGAGGAGAGACAACTCAGGAACGCCCAAGTAGCAGGCGGGAAGAGCAGGAGAAAGGGGATTAAAAGCCAGAAGCCAGACAGAGGTACAGTCAGCCACAGGGACCCAGGTGGTGGTGGCACGAGAGGTCTCCAACAGCAAGAAAAACTTGTCTGTAGGTTTGTCCTACTGTGGTGACATGTAGACGTGAGTTTTGAGGCTGAGCCTCTGGTGTTTAAAACCCAG
>NW_006921973.1:2571904-2588498 GCF_000298275.1 Orycteropus afer afer
ATATATATATATATAGTAGATGCATACCTTTGTGTCCTGGCTCCCACTTCTTTAAGATAAATACCTAGTAATGGGATTGCTAGATCAAATGATATTTCTATTTCTAACTCTTTAAGCTCTTTAAGGAATAGCGATACCAATTTCCACAGTATTATCATTTCACAATCCCACCAGCAGTGTTTAAGAGTCCCAATCTTTCCACATCTTCACCAGCAGTTGGTAATTTCTATTTTGTTGAACTTTGCTATTATTGGTGGGATGAAATGATATCTCATTTTTCTTTTGATTTGTATCCCTTTAATGGCTATCGATCTCAACACTTTTTTTATGTGTTTTTTGACAGCCTGAATATCCTCTTTGGTGAAATACCTTTTCATGCCTTTTGCCCATTTTTGAATTGGATTGTTAGTCTTTTTGATGTTGTCATGTGGGAGTTTTCATAAATTTTAGAGATAAGTCCTTTGTTCAACATGTCACTGTCAAATATATTTTCCCATTCTGTATATTCTGTTTTTGGAGAAGTCTTTTGATGAACATAATAATTTAATTTTTAGAAGGTTCCACTCATTTAGCTTATCTTGGGTTATGCTTGATAGTCTATTTATGCCATAAATTAGGGCCCTAAGTTTGCTCCTATTTTTTCTTTAATGAGCTTTAAAGTTTTAGGTTTCACATTTAAGTCTTTGATCCATCTGGAGTTAGTTTTTTTCATACAGTGTGAGGTATGGACTTTGTTTCCGTTTTCTCCAAATGCATATCCAGTTTTGTCAGCATCATTTGTTAAAGAAACTATCTCTTTCCCTTTGATTGGATTTTGGTACTTTTTCAAAGATCAACTGCCCATGGGTGGTTAGATCTATTTCTGAGTTCTTCATTCTGTTTCACTGGTCTATGAGTTTGTTATTGTACCAGTACCTGACTGCTTTGACAACTGTAGCTGTATAGTAGGTTTTGAGATCTGGAGTTTCACAAGACCTCTTATTTTCTTCTTCTTCTTCACTAGTGACCTTCTTATCTGAGGTCACTTTCCTTTCCATATAAAATTAATGATTGATTTTTCTGTGTCCTTAAAAAAAATTGATGGAAACTGCATGGGGATTAAATCGAATGCATAGATTGCTTTGGGTAGTATTAACATTTTCACAATGTTCAATCTTCTTATCCATCAGCTTGGTATGTTCTTCTATTTGTGTAGATGTCTCACTGTTTCTTGAAGTAGTGTTTTCTAATTTTCTTTGTATAGGTCTTTTGTGTTTCTGGAAAATTTACTCTCAACTATTTTATCATTATGGTAGGTATTGTAAGTGGTACTCATTTCCTTATTTCTTTTTCAGAGAACTCTTTGTTGGTATAGAAGAATCCAACTGACTTTTTTATGTTGATCTTGTATCCTACCACTGTGTTAAATCTTTCAATAGTTCCAATAATTTTCTTTCTTTCTTTTCTTTTTTTTTTTCTTGCTGGGGCTCTTGGGTTTTCTATGAATAAGATTATCCTCTGTAAATAAGGATAGTTTTACTTCTTCCTTACCAATACGGACACCTTTGATTTTCCTTTCTTGGATTATTGTCCTGGCTACGCTTTTCAATACAATGCTGAATACAAGTGATCATAGAGGCCTTTGTTGTCTGCTTCCTGTTTGCAAGGGGAATGGTTTCAGTCTTTCTCCATTGAGAATAATGTTGGCTATTGGTTTTGTACATATATCCTTTATTATGATGATGGATTTCCCTTCTATTCCTATTTTTCTGAAAGTTTTTATCAGGAATGGGTGCTGGGTTTGTGTGTATGTTCTTCTTTATTGCACCTTTGTAGTTGTCAGTCTCCAGTGCAGTTGCCCATGCTGTCCTCGGTAAGTGGAACCTATTCTTAAGTTGCTGACCTCATCAGAAACTGCTTGCAAATATTCAAAATGGCTGCACCCTCAAGATGCAGAGCAGTCCACAGCTCTGTTCGACTCCTTCTTCTCGGTTTTCCTTTCTAGTTATCAGCCACCAGTGCAGTTGTCCATGCAGTCCTTGGCCAGCAGAGATGATTATTAGCTTGCTATCTGGAATTGAATGCCACTTATAAATTTTCAAAATGACCAACAATCCACAGCTCCATTTTTTCTCCTTTATCACTGTTTTCATTAAGAGTCTTCTAGTATTTGATATTTAATCCACTTCCTTATCCTTCTTTTCAAAACTCAGGGTTTCAGTATTTTCTCTATTTTTCCATTGTTTTCTCATTTCTTTGTTGCAGAGGGTCTGTGTAGCTTGTATGTCTATTCTGTCATCTTGCTGGAAGTCTCAAAGCTGTATATCTTTCTCCTATGGAACAGCTGGTAAGTTAAAAACATGAACCTTTTGGTTAGCAGCCAAATTTTTTAACCACTATACCACCAAAAGAAGCTCTGGTAGCTTAGTGCCTAAGGCACTTGACTGCTAACCAGAAGGCTGGTAGTTCAAACCCACCAGCCACTCCTCGGAAGGAAGATGGGGCAATCTACTTCCATAGTGATACTGCTTTGGAAACCCAAGGAGGGGTTGCTATGAGTCGAGTTTGACTTGATGGCACATAACAACAAAAACAACATATCACCAAAGGTACTTTTAACATGGTTTTAGCCCCAGGAATTTCTTTTTTAGAAGGCTAGAAAAAAATAATCTGTTTAATAGTAGCAATATTTAAAGTAGTCTTTAGGAGCTCTGGTAGCGTAGTGCCTAAGGCACTTGAATGCTCACCAGAAGGCTGGCGGTTCAAACCTACCAGCCACTCCTCGGAAGGAAGGTTGGGCAATCCTACTTCCGTAGTGATACTACCTCGGAAACCCAAGGAGGGGTTGCTATGAGTGGGGGCCGACTCGACAGCAAACCAACACAACACACACATTAAGGATAATAGACAAATATTTAATCTTAAAGAGGGTAGACTATGTGGGTTGTAATTCCAACAAGTGACTCATGGAGGACCTAAATGTGCATTGGGGCATACCATTGGCCATATACTTTCCCCTGTGCTTGATGGCAATGGGCTCAGTTTTCCATTTCTTCTATCAAACTCCCAATGTGCAGGCTGTTTGTAAACCAGTGTTCACAAAGATTTGAGACGTAAGTACCCAGAAGCCTTCTGGACTGGTGGCAGATTGGTTGGATAGCAGAAGTTGAGGATCCTTACAGTTGTACTCACTTGCAGCTCCCAGTGGTGGAAGCAGCTGATGCAGGGCTTAAAGCAATGTTGATTTACCAAACAGTGTAGAAACACTAGTACGTCTACATTTGTGCAGAGTTTTAAATCATGGATATGATTGTTGTTGTTGTTGTGTTGTTATGTGCCATCGATCGGCCCCCGACTCATAACGACCCCTCCTTGGGTTTCTGAGGCAGTATCACTACAGAAGTAGGATTGCCCAACCTTCCTTCCGAATGGATATGATAATACTATTATTATTAGCATTTGTTGAATAATTATATTCCTAGAACTCTTGTAAGTAATTTATTTTCTATCATATCATTTATATTACAACAAACTTATGAGATATGCACTTATTATTTTCATTTTTCACAGGATAAAACTGATACATAGAGATATCTGAATATAGAGCCACACTCTTAACAAGTATACTTTGTAATAGAAAAAAAAGTCTCCTTAGCATTGTTTGTTCCTAGATGGTATAAATGGTTAGCCCTTGACTACTAACCTAAAATAAGCTCTCGTGGCCTAATGCCTAAGGCACTTGACTGCTAACCAGAAGCTCATGGCTTAAACCCACCAGCTACTCCTTGGAAGGAAGATTGGCCAATCTACTTGCATTGTTATACCACCGTGGAAACCCAAGGAGGGGTCGCTATAAGTCGGACCTGACTCAAAGGCACTGAGTGAGCACTAACCTTAAGGTGGACGGTTCAAACTCACCCAGCTGTACTATAGGAAAAATCTGGCAATCTGCTTCTGTAAAAATTACACTCAAGAAAACTCAATGGAGATGCTATACTCTGTAGCAACTGAGGTTTCTGTGGGTCCTAATTGACCTGACAGCAACAGATTTAAAGATTAAAAGTCAAAGGACTTCTGATACATCATAAATATGGAAGGTTATGCAGCCATCTGAATGAAATTGACCTGTATTTACCAACCTGGAGACACACTTTCAATATATTGCTAAGTGTAGAAATGAAAAAAACAATTGCAGAATAATATGTATAAAAATTACTAGATAATATGTGTGAAATGTATATTTAAATTAAAGTGTCTCTTTCCTTTCTGACATCAACTCAAAAGGCTTCTCTGATACCTATTACAAGTGCACTTCTTATTTAGACCATAGCCACCTGGATATAAATCAGATCTCAATTTAAAGGGCACATTCCTCTAGACTGCCAACTCTGCCCAAGACTTTAGATACCAGCTATAAATTGGGGTGCATATGATACTCTAATTTCAGATATGCTGACGACAAATTCAGGAGTTCCACTGCTCCTTCAAGATGGTAATTCATTAGACAAATTAACAGAAATCCTAATTGTGCTAAACTTACAACTATAGTTTTATTATTAAGGATATAAATTGAGGTAGTATTGACATTTTCACATATGCATTTGGAGAGGTCTTGGAGGATCCCCAATGCAGAGCTTCTGTGTCTTAAATACATGTTACCTTTCCATGTATCCATGTCTTTCAACAACCAGGAAGCTCAACTGAGCTTTGATGTCCAGAGTTTTTACTGGGGTTTTGTTATACAACCATCATTCATTGAATCACTGTTCATGTAGTTGAACTCTTTCCCTCTCAAAAGAGAGGATACTGTCATATTGTGGATGCTTTGGGCATGGCCAGCTGTTACCCAATATGAGTTACCTCAATACCATAAACTCTTAAGCGTTATCTGGAGCTCCTCTATGAATAATAAAACCTTCAAACACTGGATAAATTCCGGGACATAGGGGACAAAACCAAATTCTTTTGAGTAAAGTTATTTTTGCACTCTACATAAAGGCATAGCAAATTATCTGAAAGAATACATTATTTGCTTAATGAAAGGGGAGTAGGTTGTTGAGATTGGATATAAGAAGGACAAGACAAAACAAGTATAAGGAAACAGCCTATTCATGAAATCAGAACAGATATATTTATTTTCTCTTGTGACTGCTAAAAGATGTAGAAAAAAAAATATGTAATTATTTTATTGTTTGTCCTATAAACTCAACTTTATAGAGTGTCAGAAAATACAACAATCTCCATTAAGTGCTTTTCAAAACATTCATTAAATAAGCTAATTCTGTCTTTATGTAATTTATAAGTACAGATGATTTGTCTATGCTTAAGTAAGAATATCTTTGACATTTGTAAATAGTAGATTCGGAAGTTGATAAAATAAAAGAGTTCAAAGGACAGAGTAATGAACAAGGATTAGAGTAATAAATAACTGGTGGCATAGTGTCCAAGGCATTTGACTGCTAACCAGAAGGCTGGCAGTTAAAACCCACCAACCACTCCTCAGAAGAAAAATTGGGCAATCTACTTTTGTAGCATTACTGCCTCAGAAACTCAAGGAGGGGTCGGTAGAAGTTGGTTCCAACTGGAAGGCAGTGAGGTTTGTTTTTTTTTTTTGATTATACATAATTACATAATTACCAACTGACAGGAACAGATCCATATTTGTTCCCATTGTCCCACTGTAAAGAAAGGTGATCCAACAGAACGTGGAAATTATCGAACAATATCATTAATAACCCAGGCAAGTAAAATTTTCTGAAGATTATTTAAAGATTGGTTGCACAGTATATTGATAGGGAACTGCCAGAAATTCAAGCTGGATTCAAAAGATGGTATGGTAGGAGGAACATCATTGATGTCAGATGGATCTTGGCTAAAAGCAAAGAATATCAGAAAGCTGTTTACCTATGTTTTATCGACTTTGCAATAGTATTCAATTGCTTAGATCATAACAAATTATGGACAATATTGTAAAGAATTGGAAATCCAGAACACTTAATTGTTTGCTAATGAGGACACTGTACATAGACCAAGAGGCAGTGGTTTAAATAGAGCAAGGGTATACTACATGCTTTAAATGAGGAAAGCTGTGTGTCACAGTTGTATTCTTCCACCACACTTAATTCAAACTGTGTACTGAGAAAATAATCTGAGAAGTTGGACTATGTGAAGAATAGGACATCGGGCTGGGAAGATGAATAGTTAATAACTAGTAGTATGAAGACAACACAACCTTTCTTGTGGAAAGTAAAGAAGCCTTAAAGTAATTATTGATAAGGATCAAAGACTACACCTTTCTGTATGGATTACACCTCAATATAATGAACACAAAAATCCGTACAACTAGACCGATACAACCATTACAAATGGTTAAATAACCATTATAAATGGAGAAAAGATTGAAGTTGTTAGGGATTTCATTTCTCATAGATCTACAGTCAGCACCCATGGAAACAGCAGTTCAGAAATCAAACAGTCCTTCTTTTGTACATAGCTCCACTATGACTTGGAACGAATCTGAGGGCACTTAACAACAACATACATAATTACATATATGTTTTCAAACTTGTTTTAGATAACTTTCTAGAATGTGCACGAGAAGTTTGTAGACATAAGTCTTAATCAAATTGAATTTCATATAATTAACTCATGCAAAGTAGATACAATTCCATTTACTGACTGATCTGAGATATAATTTGATCAAGTATAGAAAAAAAGAAGGAAAATCTTACAGATAATAGAAATAAGATTTCACTGAGGGTGTGCAAGAGTGATGATATTGCCCCTTTATGTTTTTTGTCGATGCAAATTTAGTCATTATAAAACCCTAATAGAGGAAGAAAATTCCCTTCTACTCTTATGAAAACAAGTATAATGAAATTCCGCCCAAATGAGAAGCATTTCTAATAAGTGGTGTGGACAAAAGTAGTGTGCACAGGGTGCTAATAAGAGAGTTAATAATGCAAAGATAGATAGATAGGATTATTTTTGAAAAGGTTAGCCAGCACTTTGAGGAATGTAGGTCAGATAGAATTTAATTGTATTTAATAATTTGGAGAAGCCTAGAAAAGGTATTTAAATTTTATTTTGAATAAACAAATTGGCAATTATAAATGATGAAACTGATTCTTGGATTTCATATATTTACAGATCTCTTTTAAGTTTAAAATGATTTGAAAGAAATTGAAAACTTCTAGTAAAGAGAGAAGATAAGAAGCCCTCCAATTTTTATTGCAGTTTAGCTACACTATTTTTTTAAGTCAAAGCTAGTAGCATAAGTTCAACAGAAAATTGTTAAACTTGTGAAGGAATGCCTTATGTTGTTCACCAATTGCACTCTCTGAAATTGCTTGCCATCATAGTTCTCTATGTTTATGCTAGATTATCAAAGTAAAATGCAAAGTAGAGGTGTGATAATAATGTGATAGAAGTCTACATGCAATCTAGATAAGTTTTTTCTCTCATAAAGTTATGAAATATAAGTGTTCTCAAAGTTTAATACTATACAAATTTAATAAATTATTTTTTAAATTTATTAAATTAAAATATTATTTGGTGATGTATTTATATGAAGCAAAGAATATCTAACACGTGATAGGTAGTGTGCATTTATGTTTATGTTTAATATTATAATATCTTAACTGAGCAATTTTATAATAAAAGATAATTTCATTACACAGTGACTCAAATAAGATGTGAATGACAATCTTATTTATAAAATTTGTTTTCCTATTCTTTTATGAACATAAGATCACGTAGCAAGCACATGAACACCAGATGACCTATTTATTTAACAAACAATAATTAAAATCTACTCTGTGACCTTCAGTGGGCAGGTTACTTTTTAAGAAGATAATTTGTATCCTACACTAATTTAAGAGTCTTTAAAGGTGACTCCTAATGGACTGGTGAGTAGATAGTATAATTTTATAACTATTTCACAGATATTTTAATTGGAAGGGATTTTAGAAATCATCATGACCTCTGCTTTATACATTAAAAGCATACATATTTTTTTATATTATTATTTGAAAAATATATGATTCTTCATTAAGTAGAGAAAAAAAGAAGGGAAATCTTACAGATAATGGAAATAAGGTTTCACTGAGGGTGTGCAAGAGTGATGATATTGCCCCTTTATGTTTATTTGTGGATGCAAATTTAGTCATTATAAAACACTAATAGAGGGAGAAAACTCCTTTCTCTTCTTAGGAAAACCAGTATAATGAAATTCTGTCCAAATGAGAAGCATTTCTAATGAGTGGTGGGTGCAAAAATACATTATATTCCATGTTATTGATATTTAGCCAGTTAGCCATATGATGAATGTTTGTTATTTTCATATTAAAAATAATGCTATATTTATTTAATTTAACAATTACAGTATGTCTCACTTCTAAGTAGTTTTATATATCTAATATTACAAGAAAATGTTTACACTAACTTTTTTTTCAAGAATATACAGACCTAAATATGGATAAACCAGTGGATTTTTTTCTCTTTAATTGCCTTTCCTTATACTAAAATGTAAGCTCTATGAGGGTATGTGGGAGCGCTGGTTGTGTAGTGCCTAAGGCATTTGACTGTTAACTAGGAGGCTGGCAGTTCACATTTACCAGCCATTCCTTGGAAGGAAGGTTGGGCAATCTACTTCTGTAGTGATATCGCCTCAGAAACCCAAAGAAGGGTTGCTGTGAGTCGGGTCCGACTAGACGGCACATAACAACAACAACAGCATAAGAGTATGTAAGCCCCTTGAGTGATTTAATTTAAATCTCTTTTTCTACATTGTTGTTGTTGTTGTTGTTATTTGCTGTCAGGTCGGCTCCGACTCATAGTGTCTGCTAAATAGTCTGGCACCCACCGATATTTTTAAGATAAAAATGAATGAATATATTATATAATAATAGTCATGTATTTAATTATTATTTTTTAAAATAGAAGCTGGGCATTTGTCCCTTAATTTTAATTTTGGTTTTAAAGGTTCCTTGGATTCACACAGTATTCTTTTAATGAGAAAAGGAAAGGAATCTATATTCTACTTTTAA
Source organism: Orycteropus afer afer (assembly GCF_000298275.1). Taxonomy (NCBI): domain Eukaryota; kingdom Metazoa; phylum Chordata; class Mammalia; order Tubulidentata; family Orycteropodidae; genus Orycteropus; species Orycteropus afer. The sequence continues at coordinate 2,580,931 of NW_006921973.1, forward strand.
TGAGGAAACAACAAAGTCGAAATAAATATAAATTCTATATTCCTAACAAATGTTGCAAGTAAATTAAGTTTCCACTGAGGTCTGAATAGAAGTATTAGCAAGAAAATTTTGCTGTCATAGGGCACACACTTGTAAACATGGTGAATTAAAAAATAACCCTTTCCTAGCACAGCTAGTAGTAGCAATTCAAACTCAACAAAACATTATCTGTGACATTAAATCAATGATATTAATTTGAACATTATTAATTTTCTAGAGTTTATAATTAAATTTATTTTATTTTATTCATTTAATTTAAAAAAAAAGTTACAGTTCTCACTGTCACCACTGCAATAAGTTCACTGTGATGGAAGCAAAACCTGTCTGAACAGCCTCATGGACATGTTCTGGACCCCATGGGTTTATAATTAAAATTTTAATTACTTTTGGAAACAATGCTAAATAAAGATATTAAATTCATACTTAGTTCTATTTTTTGAACTGCTTAAGAAATGTTAAAATAAATAATTTTTCATATAAGAAGTATGCAAGTTTACATATATGCATGTATATATAACATATGTGTATCTATATAGACATACAGTTATGTTGTTGTTGTTTTTAGGTACTATAAAATACATTTCTACTTAAAGCAACTCCATGTAAGAGAGTAGACCTGCCCTATAGGGTTTTCTTGGCAGTAATCTTTATGGAAGCAAATCATCTCATCTTTCTTCCAAGATGAAGATAGAGATAGACATAGATATAGATATATAACTTCAGTTTGAAAAATACTGTCAGTTATACCTTTTGCTTTATCTTTTTTTTTTTTTTTTTTACCATTTGTTAGTTAAATCAAATGCAAAATTATGTTTTATTTCAATGTATACATCTTTAGAACATTTTTCTGCCAATGCACCTCAAACCTCCATAAAAATAGTTCTTATTTAAAATTATTTATCTAGTACCAAATAAGTAAAATTTTAAAAATGCTAAATATATTCTGCTTTATAAATGGCCAGACAAGTCTTTAATGTAAAATTATAGTCAATTGTTCTCTGCATTCACACATAGAAAAAGATTTATGCAATTATATAACTTTGATATTCACACAAAAATGCATTTTATGCCAATTTAATAAATTACTGTTACACCAATTTATTATAATAAATATATGAATTCTCCATTCAAATTTCCATAGAGAAAGAGAATGAATTTCATATAATTAATTCTGATTTGAAATTTTATTTTCTCAAGTGAACAAAACTGATAAAAGTAGGCTGCTAAGTTGCTGATATGTGTCCACACATGTAAAGTGTGAAATAATTTATAAAAATAAAATTCCATGGAATCCCAAGTTACTTTATAAGTATCATTATTAAGACAATTAGGCAAAGAAAAAATGGGGCAAGCAATTTGAACATGTTGGGTACTAATACAAGTTATATAGCTTTATATATATATATAATTAATGCCAATATTTAGACATTTAAACTATGGAATTCTATTTTAACTGATAAGTAATTTTTTGATATTTAATTTCTCCCTGACTTTCATTTGTAACTTCGTTAATTAAGAATGTGTGAACTTGGACATATTCTTCACTGTATCTATGGCTCATTTTTTTTTCATCAGTAAAATGGGCAATAATATGTCTACCTAATCAAAGTCTCATGAAGGTTAAATCACTTAGTAACTCTAAAGCTCTTAGGAAAATGTCTACTACTGTGGCAATAGCAGAAGTTGAGGATAGGGGGAGCAGGGAAAAGGGGAGAACTTGGAATCTATTAAAAAGTACCTGCACTCTTAATTAGCATGCATGTTCTTGTTTAGTTGCTAAGTAAACTACAACAGTATTTTCAAGAAACTTACTCTGTTGCAAACAATATAATCATTTTCCTCCTATGGATTTAGGATATCAACTCATACTTAAAACAGGAATATGAAAACATACAGTTAAATATTATTCATCATTAAAATACATTTTAAAAGATTTTCTATTTGACTTGGTAAATGTTTTAAATGCGTTATATGAAGATAGCTAGTTAAGATTGTGTACAAAATATAACCAGGATAGCAAACATGTAGGGGAAAAATTCTATGAGAAAGTGTGCCAAAATATAAAAGGTACTTGCAAAAAGTAAATTTATTATATTTCCATTATATTGTTTAGTGTATTACAATTTCCAAACAACTGGAATATATATTTTATAATAAAAAATAAACAGAATAAATTGTTCTTCAAGAAACTATTGTTGCTTATCATTTACATTTATATTATTATATAAATAGTAAAAGAATCTTACAACTGGAAAAAGATTGTCAGGAGAGCTCTTCAAGATTACATTAACATTTGTCAATTTGACAGCATTGTTGCTTAGAAAATTAAACTATATTACTGTTTTTCAACAATCTCTCAAATAAATATGAAAGATACAGGAATTCCTAAAAATGTCAGATTGAGAAAATCCAACATAAAACATTGACGTATTCTATGGAAATATAACACATTTTCAATATTTACCTAAATAAGTGCTTAAAATCCTTAATGTTACCTCTATAACATGGGTTATTGAAACAAATTTCTCTCATCTTGGACGTTCCTATTTAAGCAATGGCTCATCTTTGCAGTCTTTTTTGGTTTTATTTTAATGTAAGACCTCTAGTGGCACTGTGGCTGAAAGCATTCAGCTGCTAGATACTAAGCAAACATTGGTGCCAATTTCTGAAACCTATCATTAAGAAAATTTCATTTGAATGAAAGAAGATATTCTAACAATTAAAGCCTTTCAAATGTAAAAGTTGTTAAATAGTGAGTTTCCTATTAGTTAAAATGTTGAAAAAAAATGTCAATAATCTTTTCATATTTAAAGGAATTCTCGAACTGAATAGGTATTTGGTTATAGGAAATACAATGTTTCCATTTTGAAATGCTATCATTCCATATTCAGTTAAGGGATAAAAAAGCCAACATAATTTAATATGATAGATATAGCATTTATCAAGTTCTTTTCAAAATACTGATTTTTTAAGTATTCTTCCTTGATCAGGTCAATTTTAGTACACCATGAATTTACAATTAATGAAGCAATACAAGACATTTGGTAATTCAGGATGAAAGGTGATAATTTTTTCTAAAAGTTGCCCGATTGATGGAGACAATAATTTCTTATTTAACACCTAATAAAAATAATAAAGAGGCAAAGGGATTCATTTATAGTAGATCACAATGAAAATCCATCTCACTGACAGGAAGAAATTATATCTCACAGCTGTGTTTCTGGAGTAATTAAATCTAGAATGAGGAATCTGGCTCAAAGCCAAAACCTTATCTGTAATCTTCTACCACCCAGCCATAGTCAGTGAAGCTACTGACTTCACTGGCCTAATGGGGACCAAGATAGAAACCTTGTTGGCCACACAGAGGCCTCTTTCATCATTGGCCCTCTCAGTTAGTTCTGATCAAGATGAAATGGAATGCATTGTCATTCAACCTGACAGAGACTTGCACTTAATGAGAAGAATAAAAGATTCTATGCACAATGAGTGCCTAAGGAACTTGACTGCTAACCAGAAGGCTGATGGTTCAAATCCACTAGCTACTCCTCTGTAAGAAGTTTGGGCAATCCACTTCCATAGTGACACCGCCTCGGAAACCCAAGGAGAGATTGCTATGAGTCGGGTTTGACTCGACGGCACATTACAACAACAACAACAAGCACAATGAATATATGGTGTGGATGGCTACATAGGTCCCCTCAGCAAATGAGTCATACTTTATTTTCGGTGACTCTTGGATTATGGCTAAAGACCTGGTAATTTGGTTTGGTCAATGGTAAGCCTTGGACTGGTCTGTACGGACAAGAAATTTGTGGACAAAATTTACTGTGATCCTAATAAGTGTTTTGCTATTTATGTGGATGCTCAGTAGAAATCCCTCTATACTGATGAGGAGGAACACCACAAACAAGCAAACTGTGCTTGCCTCTTAAACCCAGAGATTGAATTGTTGTCTCCCTTAGTGCAAGCATATTTGGAACATTAAGATTATGTTTGTTGACTGTTCCTGTTATCAGAAGACATTGAAACAGTATAGAAAATCTGTCCTGTCTGCCAGACTCTACTCAAAATTAAAACTGCAAGGAGATAACCTATAAGCCAGATCACAGCCTTATTGGTAGAGAGAGTGTTTCTTGTCCAATACAGAGGATTCTGCTGGATCCTGAGTGCAGCTGATACTTTCTCAAGTTTAGTTTTGCCATCCCTTGCATTCTATTAATTCAGATCACACTATCTAGAACTTATAAGACCATATTTGTCTCTTGTTTGGATTTCTTGGCCACATGGTATCTGATTATGGCCCTGGCTTTATGACCTAAGCCACACATCAATGGCTCCAATTGTGGAATGATGGATTGTCCATGCTCCGTAAGACCTGAGAATTTAAATATATATATGTTGTTGTTGTTGTTGTATGCCATCAAGTTGAACTCAACTCATAGTGACCCTTACTTGGATTTCTGAGGCAGTATCACTATGAAAGTAGATTGCTCAACCTTCCTTCTGAGGAGTGACTGGTGGGTTTGAACCACCAGTCTTCTGGTTAGCAGTCAAGTGCCTTAGGCACTATGCTACCAGAGCTCCTTATTATGTATTATATATATAATATATATATATATATATATATATAGAGAGAGAGAGAGAGAGAGAGAGAGAGAGAGAGAGAGAGAGAGAACTCTGGTGGCATAGTGCCTAAGTTGATGAACTGGACCAAAATTAAGCAGCCCTGTTATTTTATAGACACATTAAGAGAATGAAAAGAATTCACAAATTGGTACAATTCTACAAATTCATAAGCTACTCCCATAAAATAATATAAAACACGACTCCTAAAAATTCATAAGGAACTCTGGTAGCATAGTGCCTAAGCCACTTGACTGCTAACTAGAAGGCTGGTGGTTCAAACCCACCAGCCATTCCTTGGAAGGAAGGTTGGGCAATCTACTTCCATAGTGATACTGCCTCAGAAACCCAAGTAGGGGTCGCTGTGAATTGGCCCCAACTCGACGTCACATAACAACACCATAAATATACATATATATGTAACTATATATATGTGTGTATATATATATATAGTTATGTGTGTGTGTGTGTGTGTGTATCTCCTGTGTCTTTAAGATGCTGACATTGTGTGATTATTTATTGTCAATTTGATATCAAAACTACTGCCTTCTTAAGCTTCAAGAAGGAAAGACAGGAAATACATCTGTCAGAATAAAGGTCCTTATATTGTACCAGCTTAAAGTTTATCAGTGAAAGGTACTTGTATGAGATTAGGAAGGCCAAGATAATAGGTTGTTATTCTCCAGAGGCAGTTGCAGCCACACATGCAGGCAAATATAAGATTCAAGCCAGGTCCCAGGAGAACTAGTGAGCTGATTTTTTCGTTATACTAAGATTTGTGAGTTTTAAGTCTTTGGTTTTTCTGTACCCTGGTGTGCATTGTTTGACTCTTGAGCTTTTCAAAAATTGAAGAAAAGCTGTGATATATTTTTTTTTCCCTTTATTGTCAAGTATTACCTTTCCACACTGTTACTTTTTCTCACTAATAAAAGTCCCTGAATTACTTGTCCTATCTGTGTTCTGTTTTTTTAACCCTATTTGGAATGTTATAAGAGAATTTCCTCAGGAGATTTGTGGCAGCATGTAGATATGGACAGTATTTAATGGCTTCCCTTGTGACTTGGCCAGAGAGCAGTAAAGAGGATACTGAAAACAAAAGATTTCCATACTTGCCTGAAGATATCATTTGTACATACACATGAGCCTGCAATTCTTGTATTCCCTGAAAGATGTGACACAAATATGCAGCAAGAAGCTTCAGAAGTGATCAAAGCCTGTTTTGAATTGAATCTTCCATTAAAGGTAGATCCCCTAGCATTAGATCTGTACTGGAATACAGAACATATATTTCCAGGGATAAACTCTGCTTTGTATAAAACTAATTCAAACTTCACCCCCTCCCCATTCTAAACAATTTTTCAACTGTTCAGTAAAATGATGCCTTTCTATATTTACAAATACTTCTTTCTTAGTCAAGAAGGAATTTGATGAATTTCAGGAAAAAAATCACCTTTTGATTACATATTTAGTGAATTTATGTTCCCTCTAACATTATCCATATGTGGCATTCGGTCTTTTGCTAATTCCAACAGATATGGAAGAAAACAGAACGTAAACTAACACAGATGTAAACATGGAATTTGCTTCACTACATTCTCATCTCAGTTGCACTCAGTTCTATTCCAGCCACAGGTAAGATAGCTCTTTGCTACGCCTTATAATGAGAGGTACCAGATTCAAGGTATAATCACTTGGTGGCCAAAGAATTTGACAAATGACAATTACATGTGTCAAAGATACATTTGAAATTCTGGCTTGTGGCAATTGAATGATTGCTAAGAAAAGTCACCTGGCAGACAGGGAAATACTCGTATAATGGAATGGACAGAAAATCCTTCCTGGCTGAAATGCTGTGCTCTATTCTCTTATGTAACACTGATCCTGGGAATTCATATTGTGTTCCTCACAGGAGATGTTTTGCCATCTATTGCACTTGGTACTTTCTAAGCCTCAAATTGGTCAAATGGATGGAGCTCTTGGGGGAGAAAAAACCCGTGCCTCTGAATCCTCAGTCTCTAACATCTTTTCTCCCTTTTTCAATCTTCCTCAACTCCATCCCTTCATTCTCTTTGCTTCAGGTCCCCCCAAATTAAGTTATTTCACTTCTCAAATTATCAGTCAGGAAAACCGGGATTGATCCTTCTAAGGGTTGCCCCAATCTTTAGACAAACAAGCTCTTATGTAGACTCCCTGAAGATATGAAAGTTTTGCTCTTGAAAATAATCCCCACCCCCTTCCAGGTAAATCACTCTCACAGGCTGATCATAGAATGTCTGACAAAAGCAGCCAAGGGGGGGGGCGGGGAGTTTAATCTATGCAATAGTGTCCCATAGTTTTCTAACCCATGCTTCATGAACACAGTGATCCTTCTGGCCTATCTCCTCCTATTCAGAATTTTAGAAAAGACAATTTGATAGCTTCTAAAAGCTTTTATAAAGTGCTAACTCTATAAAGTGCTTACTTGAAATAAAAATAAGTCTTCACTCATGTACATGAATGAAAAATACTTATTCAAACTGTCAGTTATTTTGAGACTTTTGAAACACTTGGATTGCTTTAGATTTCAAGTGAGATAAAGGCATTTACAAAATCATTTCAAAAGTGTATTCTTACAAACAAATCACCCATGTGAGTTTTTAGAAGTGCTTATCTGGGTTTAATTTAAATTAGAAGACCAAGCCATAAAGGCCAATGGATCATATAATAAACTACCAATGAAATTTAGAATTTAATTAAGGACTACATAAACCTTTTATGAAATTATCTTTTTTTCCTTTTAAACATAAGAATTTGAAGAAGATACATTCAATTTTTGCTCAATTAAATGAGTTGAATAGATAGGTAAACTCATTAACAGCTCTGTGAATGTGTTGAGAAGTTTCTCTGTTCTTCTTCTACTTGATATA
>NW_006921973.1:2588598-2610975 GCF_000298275.1 Orycteropus afer afer
CTTATCTGAAAACAAAATTAATAACATTATATTCTAACAAATGCTGCATTATAGTTTTGCAAGATGGTGCTACTCATTGTGATCTATCTGGGGTTAAAAAGTACTGTGATTTTGTGTTTGCCTTGGCCCTCTGAAATCTAGGTATATTAATAGACTTGTATTGCTAGATGTGACTCATTGTTGTTGTTATGTGCTATCGAGTTGGACCCGACTCATAACAACCCCTCCTTGGGTTTCCGAGGTGGTATCACTATGGAAGTAGATTGCCCAATCTTCCTTCCGAGGAGTGGCTAGTGGGTCTCATTAGAGGTGTGTTATGAAAATCCAGGAGGAAGTAGCTAGTTACAAGTCACACACTGTAAATAACTAACATCAATATCTCATCTTTAGCATGTAACCTGCAAGTGCTTATAACTATTTTTTGCAGTTGTGTTTAGATATATGCATATATATGTATAAAGACCAAAACCAAATTCAAAGCCATCAAGTAGATCTGACTGATAGCAATACCCTTTGGGTTTCTGAGGCAGTAAATTTTACAGAAGTAGATTACTCAATCTTCCTTCCATGGAGAGCTGGGTCAAATGCTTTTTATTTTTATTTTTTTCCACCGTACCACCAGAGCTCCATACACACGCACGCACATACACACATACACATATATAATTTGCATATACATAGTGAATTTATGGAAGAGTATTAATATGTATGACATATTTGCAAATTTAGTAAATGCATATGTCCTTTAATTCATTGTACACCAATTTGGGATTCTCATGTTATTTCTCATCATTGAGACTAATCACCCAAAGGAGCTGTGAGTCTCCTTTTCTGTCAGCTACTCCTATTCCTTCTCAAATTTTAAAATATTTCCAATATACCTTTTGAAAATCATGGCTGAACACCAGCAAGCACATGCTAGTCTAAATTTCTTCTGTGAAAATTTCTTTCACCTTCTTACCAGAATTGAAACCTGGCTCTCCCTGACAACACTGCTTCTCCAGCAGGCCTCTCAAATAGTGGCTGTTTTCTTTCTTACACCCTTTATACTAAAGATCTGTTGATATTTATGTTCTTTAGGTTGCTCTCAGAATATTCCTCCTTTCTATTTTGAAAATTCCTCCAATTATAAATTTCATGACATCAGAACATGCCATTCACTACCTGTTAGTTTTGCTGTCACACATGCACAAACATACTTACATGTGTGTAACTCTGAGCATTTCTGGAGAGTTCTCTTTCCCTCCTCCTCTCCCCACTCTATTCTTGACTTTACCATCATCATCATCTATGAGTTTTTCTCCATCACTTACACAAGATTTTAGCACTTGGCTCACTGCCATTCAGTCTAATGGTACTGCTGTATTATTCTTGAGTATTTCAATATCCATGAAGATAATTCATCTAACAATTTTGTCACCGAGTTTCTTGAATTCCACCTCAGATGGCCATACTCTTCGCTCTATCTCAGGTATTCATTCATGTTGACAATCTGCCGTGTAGTAAATTACTTAGTGTGGCTTTTCTAGCCATAAGTCTTTGTAAACTCTGTGGTGGAATTTGCTGTGAGCAACTGAGGAGATCTTAATTGTAAAAGTTATCCACCTGAGGTATTTCTGTTGGGCACAACATAAAGCGATATTCTGCGAGGTTCCTGCTCTCTCTCAGGTGCTTAGAATTCTGATGTTATGATTGGTTAGTTCGGCCACTATGTCAGGCTCAAAAAGAGGTCTCCTAGAGGCAGAAGAAGGCTCTCTCTGTGACTGCTGGTTGAGGAAGACATGCTGCTGAAAGAGACATGTGCTCCTGAAAGAGACATGCACTGCTGGGAAAGAGACACATGAGACACGCATTGCTGAGTGAGACACCGAGGGACACTCACTGTTGGGAGAGAGACAGTGAGAGACTGTTAGGAGAGAGACTGTGGGCTGGGAGAGAGACTGAGCATTTTTCCTGAACTTGAATTGTAGCCTGGTGCTTCCCTAATAAACCCCATAATCTGTGAGTTCTGTGTGGCCACTGCAGTGAATTATCAAACCCAGGAGAGAGGTGGTGGGTGCTTTGGGAGGAACGGTGGGTGAAAGGGCTGGAGGGAGACAGCATGTCAGGCCTTGCAGTAATAGGCCTTGGGCTATTGGTGGCGATTCTGTCTTCCTCTTGTGGGGTTAGAGGAGGTCAGAACATGTGGTCTCATTGTCTTTTTTTGCACAATCTTATACCTTTTTTAACACCAGTATCTTCGATACTCATAAACTCAATTCCAAGCATTCTAATCTGCAGCTCCAGGAATTGATGGAATATCCATTGAGATGCTTCAACAAACAGGTGCAGTGCTGGAGGACTTGTTTGTTTGTTCAAAGATATTTGCAATAGAGCTGCCTGGCCAACTGACTGGAAGATATCAATATTTGTGCCCATTCCAAACAAAAGTGACTCAACTGAATGTGTAAATTATCAAACTATACCATTAATATCACACACAAGTAAAATTTTGCTAGATAACTCAAAAATAATTGTAGCAGTACACTGACAAGGAACTTCCTGAAATTAAAGGTGGATTCAGAAGAGGACATGCTGATGTCAGATGGATCTTGGCTGAAAGCAAAGAATACCAGAAAGGTGTTTACTTGTGTTTTATTTAATATGCAAAAGCATTTGACTCTGTGGGTCATAACTAATTATAGATAACTGTGTAAAAAATGAGAATTCCAGAACACTTGATTTTGCTCATGAGGAACCCGTTCATAGACCTAGAATCTAGGGTTCAAACAGAATGATGGGATACTGAATAGTTTAAAATCAAGAAGGGTGTGTGTCAGGGTTGTATCCTTTCACCACACTTATTAGATCTGTATGCTGAGCAAATAATCTGAGAAGCTGGGCTACATGAAGAAGAACGTGACATCGGGATTAGAGAAAGACTCACTAACAACCTACAATGTACAGATGACACAAACTTTCTAGCTGAAAACGAAGATGACTTGAATCACTTACTGATGAAGATCAAAGACTACAGTATTCACCTCAATATATATTTAAAAAATCCTCAAAACTTGACCAATTAGCAACATCACAATAATTGGAGAAAAGTTGAAATTGTCAAAAATTTCATTTTATTTTTTTCCACAGTCAACACTCATGGAAGCAGCAGTCAAGAGATCACACAATGTATTGCACTGGGCAAATCTGCTGCAAGAGACTTCTTTAAAGTGTTACACACCAAAGGTGTCACTTTGAAGACTGAGATCTAGCTAACCCAAGCCATGGTATTTTCAATTGCCTCATATGCATGTGAGAGCTGGAAAATGAGTGAGGAAGATAAAAGAGGAGTTGATGCCTTTGAATTGCGGTGTTGGTGAAGAATATGGAAGATGTCATGTTCTTCCAGAAGAACAAACAATTCTGTCCTGGAAGACGTGCTGCCAGAATGCTCCATAGAAGTGAGAATGGCAAGACTTCATTTCATCTGCTTTGGTCATGTTGTTAAAAGAGACCATTCCCTGAAGAAGTGTATCATGCTTGGTAAAGCAGAGGGTCAGCAAAGAAAGGAAATATCTCCAAAGAAATGTATTGACACAGTGGCTGCTATGATGGGCTTAAGCATATCCAGGATTGTGAGGATGGTGCAGGACTGGGCAGGGTTACCATCTACTGTACATAAGTTCTCTATGTGTCAGAGCCGACTCAATGGCACTAACAACAACAATCTGCAGCAACAACTTCAAATCTTGCCTTTTTAATTTATCTTCCCATCTTTGTAGTTCCATTCAACAATAAACATTGATACACTACACCATTACTTCCGTCTAATATTTTAGATCTTTGTTTAAATTTCACATTGTTGTTGAGTCCTTCTCTGACAACACTCCTAACCACCCACTTTGAATTTTACACCTCCCTTCTTACCTTTGCACTCAGGCATAACACTAATGTGGATTTATTGTGAAACTGAGGATGCTTAAGCTTATTAGTTCTTCTTTATTACTGGCCCCTTCCATGATCTTCTAATTTTCTATTCATAATTTTGTGTTAATGCCCTTAAAATTATCTTCAAAATTTACAAAAGTTATAACATCCAAAAAATATGGAATATATATATAGCTATAGGTTTTTAAATATTTATTTGTCTACTTTTTCTAAGTATAATGTAATTTTCATGAGGTAGGAATTTTTCTCTGATAGGACACTGCTATGCCTACAGCCCCAAGACTAAATGGACTATGATAAATAACTCTTTGTTATTGAATTAATTGTCCCATAGTTTTCATTCTTATTCATCTCTATATTTTATTCATGTAGCTTATATTTTTAAGCAGTAAATGAAGAAATAACTACAACCCCGCTAAAGTAAGAAGAAAAAATGGAGATAAATGTCAAGTTCTTAAATTGACAGAATAGTAAAATTACAAGCGTAAGGTACAGAATATATGTAGTTTAAGGAGAAGATCAGGCAAGAACACAAAAAGGAGAAGAAGATACAACTATTTTAAAGTAAAGAGATTAAAAATTTATTTATGTTTTAAAAATGCAAAGTGAAAGTGTTGTATAGCTGAATCTTCTTAGTGTAGAGGGAAAGTAGCAATCAAAGAATGGTTGCTTGGCAACGAAGCTGAGGAATCTGTGTAAGCGGAGAAAGTTCAAGGCAGTTTCATGGAGGGCTAAATCATACTTCATTCTGGGTCAATTTTAATTAAAACCTAGTAGTGAGATATAAAAACTTTGCATATGTCCCTGTATTGCCTGAAGTTAGTACATGTACTGAAGAACAATTTATGCAAATGACAAGAATATAGATGCTTTATTATTTTTTTTAAGTCTCACAATGTGACAATGCTAAGAGAGTACTTTAATTTTAATATTTATTGTTTTAAGCTTAAAATGACTTTTAGAGTTGTTGAAGTGTCATATTTACAGTAGGAAAACAAGAGATTTATCTAGAAATCATACTCCATTCATTTCTAAATAAATGCTCCCTGTGTCAATTAGAGAAACCAACACTACATGAGATAATTGTGGCTTCAAAGAGTGAGTCTTCTAAATCTAGAAGAGTTAATATATGTAAAAAGAGAAACTCTTTTGTCATTAAAATACAAATGACAAATATAAAGCAATTAACACATGTCCACTACAACATGTATCTCTGATTAAATATCTGATTTTTTTTTCTAATCATTTTCCTAATTCATTTTCTATTTCTGATTATGAAAGCCAAAAGATAGTGATTTAAATTACTTTATACATTTGGAGAAATCTTAGAATAAGCTTAGAGCTTTTATTACCCATTGAAATGTGGGAATATTTTTACAAACTTGCAATGTTGAAGGGAATTTAGGTTAAGAGAACAGATATGAGGTGATATGAGTAACACTAAAAAACTGATCTGGAGTTAAGTAAATTCCTAACAGAAAAGAATGCTAAAATATATGACTGGGAATTCAGATATCTATGAGGACAAAGAAAGATTATAAGGGTAGTGTACAGAATTTGGATGTGATACTAAATATTAAGAGCTTAAACTGTATTTAGAAAATGAACCTGTCAGATGAATCCTACACTGGAATCGAAGAGAATGAAGGTAGAAAGATCAGTTACAGTACTATAATAATACATGGTAAGAATAATGAAGTCCAGGGAGTGAAAGATGTTACTGATAATAAAGAGCAATTACCTCCAGAGTGCTTGGCATGGATCAATCCTCTTGCCGGTTCCTCTCCCTAGAATGTTTTTCCCATGGCTGGCTTCATCCTATAAACCATATCTTATTTCAAATGACATCTGAAATATACTTTTCTTTATAATTCTTATCATGGTATCACTTTTATTTCATGGTCTTATTTGAATGATTTCATAATATGTACCATTTCTGGAAATTGCTTTGTTTACTTAGGTGTTTTTATTTGTTTGTTTCTTTGCTTCCCCCCACCCCCATTATTAGCTATGTCCTGTGAAACCACCCATCAGACCATATGTGCCAGTGAGCAGGGTCCTTTCCTGTTGTGTTCACGGCAGGACCACAGTGCACTAAACAGTCAATGGGATATTTAGATTCTCAGTAAATATGCACTAAAGAAGAAATGAAAGACTGGACACTGAGCACTCAGTAACTGTTGAATAAATGAGTAAATCACTGGGATAGACAAAGTCTTTTGAACTCATAGAGTTTAGATTACAACAGATTGTATATGATCTCTTCAGCAAAACATAGTTGTCATCACAGATTTATAGGGGAATTTTTTTTTTTAATGTTTGTTTTGTTGATGTTGTTCTTTCTTGTGGTTGTTGTTTGTTTACACAAATTACAATTAAAGGACTTAAAATGCATTATACTAAACATTTGGACTACAGTGGGAGACAGACTGCACCCCCAGAGGAAGGAAAGGGATAACAATGCTGGAGATGACAAAGTCACAGGATCCAGGTAAGATCCAGGTGAGGGGAGAACAGAGAGGTTTCGAACAGCTAAGGGAGATGAACTGGTCTGTCAGTTTGTCTTACTGTGGTGGTTTGCACATTGTTGTGAGGATTGAGGCTGTTCAACCGGTGTTTTAAATGCCAGCAGGGTTGTACACGGTGCACAGGTTTCAACGCAGCTTACAGAATGGGACAGACTAGGAAGAAGGAAGAGGCCATCCACCTCTCAAAGAATTGGCCAGAGAAAACCTTATGAATAACAGAGAAATGCTGTCTGATACATTACTGTGCAACTTTATGAACAGCCCAGAAACATTGTCCGATACAGTGCAAGAAGATGAGCCCCGTAAGTCAGAAGGCACTCAAAATAAACTGGGAAAGAGCTGCCTCATCACAGTAGAATCAACCTTAATGATATGGATAAAGTAAAGCTTTCAGGACCTCCATTTGCATGACTCAAATTGAGGAGAAACAGCTGCAAACATCCATTAATAATCAGAACATGAAATGTATGAAGTATGAATCTAGGAAAATTGAAAGTTGTCAAAAATGAAATGGAACACATAAAGATTGACATCCTAGGTATTAATGAGCTGCAGTGGGCTTGCTTTGGCCCTTTTGAATCAGACAACCATATGATCAATTATGTTGGGAATGACAATTTGAAGAGAAATAGTGCGACATTCATCTTCACAAAAGATGTTTCAAAATTTGTCCTGAAGTACAATGCTGTCAGTGATAGGATCATCCCCTTACGGTTACAAAGAAGACCAGTTGATACTACTATTATTCAAATTTACTCAACAAGCACCAAAGGCAAAGATGAGGAAATTGAAGATTTTTATCAACTTTGCAGTCTGAAATTGACTGAACATGCTGTCAAGATGTGTTAATTATCAACAGTGATTGGAATGCAAAAGTTGGAAACAAAGAAGAATCCCCAGTAGTTGGAAAATTTGGAGTTGGTGACAGAAATAACACCAAAGATCACATGATAGAATTTTGAAAGACCAATAACTTATTCATTGCAAATAGCTTTTTTCAACAACAAAAACGATGGCCATGCATGTGAACTTCACCAGATGGAATACACAGGAATTAGACTGACTAAATCTGTGGTAAGAGGTGATGGAGAAGCTCATTATCTTCAGCCAAAACAAAGCCAGGAGCTGATTGTGGAACAGACCATCAACTGCTCATTTGCAAGTTCAACTTGAAGTTGAAGGCAATTAGAATAAGTCCACAGGAGCAAAATATGACTTGAATATATACCTTCTGAATTTAGAGACCATCTAAACAATAAATCTGTTGCACTGACAGAGAACTTCCAGAAATGCAAGATTTGGATTTGGAAGAGGACGTAAAATGAGGGTTACCATTGATTATCAGGATTCAAGGAAGGATCCTTAAAAACCTTCAATACGTTGACAACACAAATTTGCTTGCTAAAAGTGAGGATGAGTTGAAACACTTACTGATGAAGAGTGAAGAATACAGTCTGAAGTATGGATTATATTTCAATATAAAGAATACAAAAGTCCTTACAACTGGACCTATAAGCAGCATCACAATAAATGGGGAAAAGATTGAAGTTGTCAAAGACTTCACGTTGCTTCATTCTACAATTGACAACAATGGAAGCAGCAGTCAGCACATCAGATGACGTATAGCACTGGGCAAATCAGCTGCAAAGGACCTCTTTCAAGTGCTTTCATAGGGTCTCTATGAGTCGGAGATGACTTCATGGCCCCTAACAACAACAACACAGTGAAATGATTGTCTGCATTTCATCTGGCTATGGATATAACATTGAGTAAGTTGCTGTAATATTTAGTTTCTTCATCTATGAGATAGAATAATAATATCAACGTCTTAATTTTTTAAGTTTTAAATGTCGTAATACATGTAAAGAGTTGAATGGAAACAGTGATTTCTGGTTAAAAGTAAGCTATTATTATATATTTTTAAAAAAATAATTATGTACTGGTTAAAAACAGAATCTTAGGATTGAAAATGCCTGGTTTAGAATATGTTCTCACCACTTTTTATTTCTCTTGGCCTTGTTATTCCCATATGTTTTAGGATGATTTCCTCCTAGAAAGCATAGCCTAAATATTATAAGCATGGCCTTTAGAACCAGATGGTCTAGGTGTGAATTCTTCTCTGCCTCTTGCTAGCTGTGTTATCTTGAATAAAAGAATTAAATGTTCTACGTGCCGAGGTACCAGAGTCCTTTCTCTTTGTGGCTCAGTTTACTAATTTGTATGTTGTTGTTGTTGTATGCCATCTAGTCGAAACTTAGTCCTAGCAACTCCTCCTTGGGTTTCTGAGCCGGTATCACTAGGGAAGTAGATTGCCCAACCTTCCTTCGGAGAAGTGGCTGATGGGTTAGAACCGCCAGCCTTCTGGTTAGCAGTCAAGTGCCTTAGGCACTATGCTACCAGAGCTAATGTGTGTAACAATAGTACTACTCAGTAGAATAGAAGCTCTGGTAGCGTAGTGCCTAAGGCATTTGACTGCTAACCAGAAGGCTGGTGGTTCAAACCCGCTAGCCACTCTTCAGAAGGCAGGTTGAGCAATCTACTTCCCTAGTGATGCCGACTCAGAAACCCAAGCAAGGGTCGCCATGAGTCGAGGCAAACTCCACGGCACTTAACAACAACACCCAATAGAATAGTTAAGTGATTTAAAGAGTTGTGTTGAATACTTAGCCTTTGGTAAGTGTCTTATTTATCTAGTGCTGTTACAACAGAAATATCACAAGTGAATGGCTTTAATGAATATGAATCTATTTTCTCACAATTTAGGATGCTACAAGTCCAAGGCAAGGGTTCCAGTTTAGGGAAAAGCTCTTTTCCTCTGTCCACTCTGGGGGTGGTTCTGGGTATTTGTGTCTTTCCCTTCATTTGTGCTTGCTTGTTTAATCTGCTTTTTTATATCTCGAAAGAGAGTGACTTAAGCACACAACCCTAAATGGGATTTTAGCCACAGGCATGGGGTTAAGATTTATGTTTATATATTTTTTTGTGTGTGGCCAAAATTAAATCTGTAAGAGTAAGTGTTACATGAGTGGTTAAAAATAAATAAACAAATAGTGTTGATATTAGGATTAAAGAAGATAATTCATGAAAATCACTTAGCACAATAGTAGATTATAAATCCTCAATGCACATTATTACTGGTATAAACATCCCATCAATAAAATCATAATGTATCTTAAAGATATTCCAGCAGTGAATGTCAGTTTATTTAAGAGTATTCAACATAATATGTATTAATTTCCTAGGGCTGCCATAACAAAATATCACAAATTGAGTGGCTTAAAACAAAAGAAATTTATTCTCTCACAATTCTGGAGGCTAGAAATCTGAACTCAAGCTGTCAACCAGGCCCTGCTCCCTCTGTAGTTTCTAGAGGAAGCTCCCCCCATTTTTGGTAGCCCCAGATGTCCCCTGATTTGTATGGCCTTGTAAAACCAATCTGTCTTCACATGGTTGTCTTTCTCTCTGTATGCTTCCTTGTTACTGTATATTCTCCTCTTCTTATAAGGACACCAGTCCTCAAGAATTAGGGATGACTCTGTTTCAGTATGACTTTATATTAACTAATTATATCTGAAAATAGACTATTCCAAATAAGGTCACACTCAAAAGTATCAAGGGTTATGACTTCAAAATATCTTTTTGCGACATATAATTCAAACTGTAATGCAATATCAAACAGAAATGATCATTCAAACTTTTCTGCAGGCACTGACATTTCTAATGCACCCACAAAAGTACTCCAAAAAGTATGCAGTACAATGGGTCTCTCCTTGTCAAGAGCAAAGAAGAAAGAAGAAAACCAAAATTAATGGAAACATTTAGCCCTAGTGACTGGTACACCATCCGGTCTGCAACCTATACAACTATGAGACCAGAAGAACTAGATGGTGCCTGGCTACCACTGTCATCCACTTGGAAGGGATGTAGGAGATCCTGAATAGAGAGGGAGAACAATGTGGAACAAAACTCAAAATCATTTGGAAGAAAAAAAAAAAAAAAAAAGAAGGTGGGGACCAGTTTTGCTGGTCCAATAGAGCCTGGTGGAACCACTGAGACTATGGCCCCTAGCTGCCCTTCAGGTCTGGAATTGAGCCCACACCTGTTGTTTCCAGCCAAACAAAGTACAGGCATGTGAGTTAAACATTTACCTCAAGTAGACACACCCCTTGGAGAGAACAATCATGGGAGAAGGAAGGGCTGCTTATGCACAGGGAGACAGCTCAGGGGGTTAGGAGAGTATGGAGAGATGGACACTGGGAAGAGATAACTATGGGGAGGAAGTGGGAGGGGAGCTGTTGCATTGTGGTAAACTGTGGTCAATAACATGAGACAAAGTATATGTGAACTGCTATATGGAAAGTGAATTTGCTCTGTAAATCTTCACCCAAATCACAATTAACAAAACAAAACAAAACAAAAATTATGCAGTGACAAGGAATAGAGTTCCTCACTAGCTCCTTTTGTTGTTATTGTTATATGCTGGGAGTCAATCTCCTTCCACTCATTGTGATCCCTAGTTGACAGAGTAGAACAGTTCCATAGGGGTTTATAGGCTGTGATCTTTGTAGGAGCAGATCATCAGATCTTTCTCCCACAGAGCAGCTGGGTGGTTTTGAACTGATTCCCTTTTAGTTAGGAGGCAAGGGTTCAACCATTGCTCTACCAGGGCTCCTTCCACTAGCACATATCATTTTTATTTATTGATATAATATTGTAGTTCCAGGCTTTACAACAGAGGCTGATGTTAAAGTTAAATCTGTTCATTCAAGTTAAGCAGCTACATTTATTCTGTAAATACAGTACATTGATACAATTTTTTTAAATATTAAAAATTAATCAAACCAAACTCAAAACTCACCACCATCGAGCCGATTCTGACTCATAGTGACCTCCTCCTTGGGTTTCTGTGGGGGTATCTCTATAGAAGTAGATTGCCCAATTTTCCTTACCAGGAGTGGCTGGTGTGTTTGAACCACCACCCTTCCAACTAGTTAGCAGTCAAATGCCTTAGGTACTATGCCACCAGAGCGCCCCAAAATTAATAAATAGATATCAAATCCCAATAATAAAAACACAATGATATATCACTATAAAACAACCGAATAGCTAAAATGGAAAATACTGGCAACACTCCAAAGCAGTTGTTCCAATATTTATCTTGCCAGAAACATTAAAGTTTTTTCATATTCTCATATTGTGTAAAGAAAATTATTAGTTACTTATTCATTACTAATCCAATAAATGTGGAATAGCATATTGGTGCTTTAGTTTGCATTTTTCTTATTAGTGATATGATTAATTATCTCTTCAAGGTAACTGAAAATTTTTGTGGCTACTTCTTTAAATTGAGAGCTCTGATGGTATAAAGAAGAAGTAAGTTACTTATTTTAATTGCATATTTATATCTCCTGTCCATTGTTATGCTGGATTTACTGATATTTTCCTCTGTGACTTCTACAAAAACCAAACCAAACTCACTGCTGTCAAGTCAGACCCCACTCGTAGTGACCCCTCCTTGGGTTTCTGAGGCAACACCTCTACCAAAGTAGATTGCCCAACCTTCCCTCGGAGGAGTAGCTGGTGGGTTTGAACCACCAGCCTTCTGGTTAGCAGTCAAATGTCTTAGGCACTATGCTACCAGAGCTCCCATGTGACTTCTATTTGTCTTGACATAGGGTTGCAAATATTTTCCACCTCTGTCTGAAGAATATCAACTTACTTACAAAAAAAAAAAAAAAAACTTTTATCAAATAGAGTTTTCTAATAAAAATGTAGAAAATTTTCAGTGTTTGTTGTTTGTGTCTTATTTAAGAAAAACTCATAATTATATATTATACAATAATCTATTATATGGTGTTTTTTCTAGCTGATTATGATTTGTTTCTTTGACTAAAAAACTTAATCAGACCGTTTGTCCTCAAGTCAATTCCCACTAGTAGCAACACTGCAGGACAGAGCAGAACTGTTCCATAGGGTTTCTAAGGCTGCCATTTTTATGGAAGTAGATTGGCACATCTTTCTCATGGAGATCACCTGGTAGTTGAACTTCCAAACTTTGAGTTGGCACTCAGTGCTTAATATTGTGCCAACATTGCACCTTCACTATTAACTAGCTCTTGTTCATATCACATAGGAGCTCTGGTAGCATAGTGCCTAAGGCACTTGACTGCTAACCAGAGGGCTGGAGGTTCAAACCTACCAGCCACTCCTCGGAAGGAAGGCTGGGCAATCTACTTCCTTAGTGATACTGCTTCAGAAACCCAAGGAGGGGTCCCTATGAGTCAGGGCCAACTTGACAGCAGGTAACAACAACAACATCCATATCACATAGACTTAGTATCTGGTACATGTCATTGGTATAATTTGTAACTCTTTGCTCTTAAAGTGGTGTTTCTAGTCCAGCAATATCAACATAACCTGGGAATGTGGTAGAAATTCAGACACTCAGGCCCCTTCTTAGTTCTACTAAATCATAAACAATGTGGGAGGGGGTTCTGATACAAGTCCAGGTTCAATTTTGACTTACTGCTTTAGAACAATTAAGCAAATGTAAGAATTAACAAATTTATCTTTTTCATTTTGTATACTTAAAAGAAAATAGTTAATAAATGCTTAGGCAAATTTATAAATGAGACTAAATGAGAACCAAAGAATTTTAAAGAGATACTGCTAATATTTGCCAGATTCATAAATAGATTAACAAGACTTACAGGTTGAAATATATTTAAGGAAAACTTACATTTAGAATGCATCTCCATTACACTGAATATCGATATTTAAAAATTTCATCTTTCTCTAAGGAGATTGGGTGGCACAAGAGTTACGTGCTCAACTGCTAAGTGAAAGTTTGAAGGTTCAAACCCATGAGAACCTCTGTGGGAGAATGGGTAAGCGATCTGCTCCCAATTGTTATGGGTTCAATTTAAAATAATAGCCACTATAATGTCCACTTTTGGTAAAAGAGTTTTATTTAGGCTCACCGACTGCAGAGAGCTGAAACACGCTCCTATGCTGCAGCCCCGAGCCTGATTTTAGGTAGGCTTTATAAAGCTTCAAATGCAAGCAGGCAAGCAAGCAATAATACAGAAGCAGATGTTGTAGTTACTTCTTTGTTTCAAGGACTCAGAGTATATGCTTTAGCACAGGCGCTCATTGAGGGGTGAGGGGAAGTTAGTTCCTATAACCACTTCAGAGTCATTCTATTTATCAAGGGGTGTTTTAGTTGCTTAATGTGGCTAGAATAAAAGGGGGGTCACCCCCTAACCCATGGGGAGTGGGGGCAGGATGAGATGGCTACTTTAGTTGCATAAAATGGAGTTTTAACAAGATATTGCCAGTTATAGCCGGGCATTTCAAAAATGGAGTCACAAAATGGAGTCACTTACTTCAAATAGTTAACAAGATGTACACACAGACCACTCAACCCAGGATGACACACCCATATACTCTATGGTAACACACACCTTAGAGCAATAGACCATGGGACACCAGAGGTCCAACATTCAAATTGAGGAAATGCAGGATAAACAGTAGTACATAAATATGAGGGGTGGTGGGAGGAAGGTTACAGGGTAGAGAGGGGAGAAGACTGGGTTAGGGTTGGACATGGTGAATGGGGAATGAAACTAAATGTACGCTTTCTATGTAAAACAAGCTCTTTAAAAAAAAAAAAAAAGATTACAGCCGAACAAACTGTGGGGAACACCTCTCCTGTCACATGGGGTCATTTTGAGTCAAAATTGACATGTCAATGCCTAATAATAACAACAATCTTTCTGTATTAAAAAAAGGGCCACTCTCCAGAAAAACAAAAATTCACAATTTCTTTATGATAAGATAGTGAGAGTTCTAAAATATGATTTCCAATGTATAAAACTCTGTTCAAAGATATTAGAATATAGCTTGAATATCAGAAGAAAGATATGTAAATAATTAGAAATTTATCAAAATAGAGTATTGTTTTCTTCAAATTAAACCTTGATTGCTAAGGCCAGAGGGAAGAGAAATTGTTGGCATTTGAAATTAATCATCTTAGTCAAACAAGGGAAACTGAATAGACACAGAAATTTAAATAGCTATAAATATTTGTGAATTTGTTTTTGTTGTTGTTGTTATTTGCCGTTGAGTCGGCCCCAACTCATAGCGACCCCTCCTTGGGTTTCCGAGGCAGTATCACTACGGAAGTAGGATTGCCCAACCTTCCTTCCGAGGAGTGCCTGGTGGGTAGCAAATGTGAAATAATCCCTGTTTTACAGATTAAGGATCTCTGCCTTCAAAAAAGAGTTTTTGTAATGTAATTGATAAGAACATATGCCTTTATTGATTTGAAAAAAATTGTGTTCACATAGCTCAGTAGTTCAAAATTGAAGCAATGAAGCCCATCTTTTACCATATGTTATAGATAAATAAAACCTATATATCCATATATTGTTTTCCTAGGAGCTTTTTTTCCAAATAAAAATACTATTGAAAGTTACATACCATTTAAATTTAAAAGTGAAAAGATTGTGTCATATAATAAAATTGATACATGACATTTGACTTTAATTTCTGAAGAACATGTAGTATATTATTGCTGTTATGATAGTTGATTTACCATACAGTGTAAAATTAGGAGGATTTTATTGAGTGAGTCAGACAATTAAAATAGTTCCAAAGTATGAATTCAACAAGTGGAATTAAAAGTTTTATATTAAAATTAAATTTTTTTAATGGAACCTGAACTTACTTACTCAAAGACCTCTCAAAAATCAATGTTAAGATATATTAGAACGATAACAGAAATATAAATTTTATATGTTGAATTACAGAGCTTGTTTAAGTTTTAAAACTTATAAAGTTTGGCTTTTTAAAAAATATATATAAAATGCTAATACAGTTCTCATCAACAGACAAACATACTCTGGTACTTTTTATTTGAAGGAAAAAAAAAAAAGAAAAAAGAAAAATTCTGCTCCTTCAACTCTCATCCAAATTCTCTGTTGCCCTTCACAGCAAGTTTTCTCAAAGTTTTTTTACTTACTACTTCCATGTCCTCACATTCTAAGCTTATTTCATTACACATAAAACAAGGTAAACTTCTTTTCTCAAGCTGCCAACAACATTTGGACAACGTTTTATTCTTATCTACCACAGACTCCTAGTTCTTTGGTTGTGAGTAATAATAAAATGACCTTGAACCACTTAAGCAAAAACATGATAATGCAGCTCATTGAAGGAAGAGCCAAATAACTTTAAAAAAAAAAAAAAAAAAAAGGAAAAAGCCAAGCTCACTGCCCTCCAGTCGATCCTGACTCATAGAGACCCCTCCTTGAGTTTCTGAGGTGGTGTCTCTAAGGAAATAGATTGCCCTATCTTCCTTCTGAGGAGGTCTCTGGAAAAATAAATAAATAAATAATGGGGAAGTGAGTGCTTATAGGATCTAGACAGCAAAAACTAATAACAATCTTTTTGCTATGTTGCCTAAGAAAATTCTAATAATTTCAAAACCACATGTCTCTTAGGGCCAAGTTTAAAGTTTTAGAGATGAAACAAACTGGCCGCGTTTGGATCATGAAACCATACTTTAGTCAAGGAGGGAGAAAGAGAAGCAGCCTGAGTGATCGCAGAAAGTACAGGATCATTCCTCAACGAAATATCCAGAGTTCTGAAAGGATGCTCAGTATTAAAAAACAAAAACACTATATCTAACAACAATTTCTTGAACACTCCTATATCTATCTCTCTCTCTCTTTTTTTTTTTTTTTTTTTTTGCTTTGTCATTTCTTCTGTGATTGTTCTTTGTGTCCTTTGCTGACTGTTTTTCTTCCTCCAGTACATCAAATGATTACATGCTCCAATATTTGTCCCCTCAGAAAGGCATTCTTCCTTGGGAACTAAGACTTTTAGACCTCCAATTGTGGGAATAAGAAGGGAACATTTCACAAAAGGCAACATTTCACAAAAGGATCACAAGAAGCAATAGTGAGAAGAGACACTCCTTGATTGCCACAACTATGAATCATACCTGTGTAAGAATTTGGACCAGATATTTATTGCTGACTTGGAAGCATATACTTCACACTGAAGGACCTGACCCTAACTACACAAAGTTTGGTCACTCCACTGGCACTTAAACTGAGCTTTCAAGAGACCATTCCATTCTTTTTTCAAGACAAAGATTGGAAGCATAGTTAGATCAGTGAATTCCGTGGTCATGAGTCCCTTGCCACACTTAATTTGCTATAACATGAGATGCTTAGTCAAAATTAATGCCCTGTTAAATATTATGATGATAAGGTCTTTTAAAATCTATAGAAGGTATATTTTGCAGAATAACTACTGATAGAAGAGGCATATTTGATACAGAGGGAAGGTCTGTTACAGGAAGAACAAAGCATTGTCCCTGCTATGATAGAATGGATGACTGGCATCCTTTCCATTTCTGGTAGAATGTTCCAATATTAAGGATATAATATTTCTTCACTGTCTTTGGCTACATGGAAAAGCCTTCATAAGTGGATTTATTTGTTGCTGAGTCTGTGCAAATTCCATATCCTTGACGTCATACCTACTTTATGAGTCCATAGGACAAAGACAGAACTGAATGAGGAAAGAGACTAGATGATATCCACAGAGAATTTCAACTTGTCCCCATTATTATTAAGATTTTCCTCTTCTGTGGTTGCTCCTTGGTAAGTATCACTTGGAACCAAAATGAGCGCTCTGTGCTCAGTTAGATAAGTCTAATAGATACCCCTTCCCAAGGCGTCTTTATCTGCAATTTTCCAGTGCTGTTCCTTATAAATTCCTGTGCATCCAACCAAACCATGGGGATTGTCAAGACTCAATGTAGATCCATAGTCCACATATCACTCTTTTCAGGTAAAATGAACAATTGTACTATTTAAATCTCTGTCTATTATTCTTAAGGCCACTATAACAAGGCACAATAATATTCCTTGATGATGGATCTCTGTGGTTTACACTGCACAGTCTTATGGTTTATGGAGATAGAAAACATACTGTGCATAAAGACCATCTCAGGTCTTATGGTAACATGGTCATGTGTTCAATCTCTACAAAGGCTCAATAGCAAGCCAAAATCAGTTTCTCAGAAGGAAAATAGTTGTTTTGCAGAAGATGGTAGAGTATTGTTTCAAAACCCTAAGGTTTTTCGTTGTATTTTCCTTATAACCAAATTCATAGGGCATTCCTATCCAAAACAGACACTTCAAAAGTGACTGGATCTGCTGTACACATGGATCAGGTGGCAGGATAGCATCATGACAGCCTGGGCATTTTACAGGTTTTGACCTGGGCTTTAATGAAAATGGTATGTTTTTTGTTTTTTCAGTACATTGGTTGTGGCAGTATGTCCACAGACTCATAAATACAGTATCTCTTTTTTAGCTATAAGAGAAAATAATTGCAACAGCCTGTCTTTCATCTCTCAAGGGATATCTCAATATGCCCCAAATCACTGGATTTCTAGAAATTTTACCTATGAGTGAAACCACAGAAATTTTTTGGATTTTTTTTTAATCCTGAGTGTGTGCTGATGACACAACTTTGCTTCCTGAAAGTGAGGATGACTTGAAGCACTTACTGTTGAAGATTGAATACTACAGTCTGCAGTATGGACTATACCTCAATAAAAAATAATAAAAAAAAAAAATCCTCACAACTGGCCCAGTAAATGGTAAATGATAAAAGATAAATGGAGAGATTGAAGTTGTCAAAGACGTCATATTATTTCATTTTACCATCAACATCAATGGAAGCAGCAGTCAAGATATCAATTGGCGTATTGCACTGAACAAAACTGCTGCAAAAGACCTCTTTCAGGTGTTGAAGAGCAAAGATATCTCCTTGAAGACTAAAGCATGCCTGACACAAGCTATGGTATTTTCAGTTACCACATATGCATGTGAGAGCTGGATAATGAATAAGAAAGACTGAAGAAGAGTCAATGCTTTTGAGTTGTGGTGTTGGCAAAGAATGCTGAAAGTGCCATGGACTGATTAAAGAAAAAAACAAATCTGTCCTGGAAGAACTGCAGCTGGAATATTCCTTGGAAGCAAGAATGGTCAAACCCTGCTCCCCCCCCCCCATTTTGGTCATGCTGTAGGAAGGGATTCTCTGGAGAAGGATATCATGCTTGGTAAAGTGGAGGGCCAATGAAAAAGAGGAAGGTTCTCAATAAGATAGATTGACATAGCAGCTACAATGATGGGCTCAGGTATAGCAAGGATCATAGTGCTGGCACAGGAGTGGGCAGTGTTTCATTCTACTGTACATAAGGTTGCTAAGAGTCAAAGATGACTTGACGGCACCTAACAACATTACATATGTGCCTTAACAGTGTGTCTAGATTAGTTGTTAAAAATAGTTAATCATCTCCTATCATTATGGTAGGGAGCTCTGGTGGTGTGGTGGTTAAAGCATTTGGCAGCTAACCAAAAGGTCATTGGTTCAAACTCACCAGCCACTCTTCAGAAGAAAAATGAGGCAGTGTGCTTCCATAAAGATTTATGGCTTCAGAAACCCACTATGAATTGGAATAGACTGGATGACAGTGAGTAGTTTTTCCTTCTTTTTTTCTTTTTAAATCATTTTGATAGGACCTCTGGTGGCACAATGTTTAAGGCATTTGGTTGCTAACCATAATGTTGGGGGTTTGAATCATTCAGCTTCTCCATGGGAGTAAGTTGAGGCAGTCTACTTCTGTAAAGATTTACAGCCTTGGAAATCCCATGGAGCAGTTTTACTCTGTCCTATTGGATCACCATGAGTAGTAATCAACTTAATGGCAATGAGCTTTGTTTTTGTTTTTGGTAACATTATGGTATCATCAATATAATGTGTAAATGAAATATTGAATATATGTAGTGATGATCAAATTCTCAAAAGATTACATGGGATTGCAGAGTTGTTGTAACACTAAAGTGGAATAATAGAAATATATGTTGTGATTTTTGTTAGGTGCTATCAAGTCAATACTGACTGACTCATAGTGATCTTAGGTAGAACAGAATAACACTACCCTGTCCTGGGCCACCCTCACCATCTCTTCTACACTCGAACCCACTGTGGTGATCTATCTCATTGAAGGTCTTCCACCTTTTCTCTAACCTTCACTTTACCAAGCATGATGATATCCTTCTACAGGGACTAATCCCTTCTGAGAACATGACCAAAGTAGATGAGATAAAGTCTGGATATACTTGCTCCTAAGGAGAGTTCTGGCTGCACTTTTTCCGGGATAAATTTGTTCATTCTTCTGGTAGCCCACAGTTTTCTTAGTATTCTTCACCAACAACACACTTCAAAGGAATCAATTCTTCTTCTGTATTCATTCTCCATCTTTCACATGTCTATGAGGTGATTGAAAATACCATGGCTTGGGTTAGGAGCAATTTAGTCTTCAAAGTGCTATCTTTGTTCTTCAGCACTTTAAAGAGAACTTTTGCAGTAAATTTGCTCAGGGTAACAAAAAGTCTGATTTATTGACTACTGCTTCCATGGGTGTTGATTATGGATCCAAGTGAAATGAAATTGCTGACAGGAACTTCAAACTTTTCTCCATTTATGGTGATGTGACTTATTGGTCCATTTGTGAAGATTTCTGTTTTCTTTCTGTTGATGTGTTATCCATACTGAAGACTGTAGTCAGTAAATGCTTCAAGTCCTCTTCACTTTCAGCAAGCAAATTGTGTTATCTTCATATGGTAGATTGTTGATGAGTCTTCCTCAAATGCTGTTGTCAGGTTCTTCTTCATATACTCGAGCCTCTCAGATTATTTGCTCAGCATACAGATTGAATAAATATGTTGAAAAGGTACAACCCTGACATATGCCCTTCCTGTTTTTAAACCATGCAATATCTCATTATCTGTTCAAATGACTGCCTCTTGGTTCGATAATTTCCATTTTGTTTTAGATGACCTTTATTTGGAACAGACAAAAATATGAATCTCTTCCTGTAGGTTGGTCAGGCTACTGTCTTCTAATTTTCCTAGCATAAATGAGTAAATGCCTCCTGTATCTGTTTGTTGAAACATCTCAAAGGATATTCCATCAATTCCTGGAGCCTTGTATTGCATTAATATCCTTCAAGTACTAAGTGAGATTTGTAAGTTTTAAATATGAATTTATACAATTCTCTTGTAGCAGTATTATCTCCAATCATCCTACCAACTCTTGTTGTTGTTGTTGTTGTTGTTATGTGTCATCAAGTTGGACCTGACTCATAGCGACCCCTCCTTGAGCTGTCAAGGCAGTATCACTACAGAAGTAGATTGCCCAACTTTCCTTCTGAGGAGTGGCTGGTGGGTTTGAACTGCCAGCCTTCTGGTTAGCAGTCAAATGCCTTAGGCACTATGCTACCAGAGCTCCTTACCAACTCTTAGGTTTTAAACATAATCAGAAGGAATGAATAATTTATTTTAAAAGGATCAGCTCAAAACTGGTCCCTATGAGGCCAAAGTAAATGATGCCCTAAATGTTCAACTTTTCCAAACTGACATACCACTCCATCATCTCTAACATCAATTTCTCCTCCTGCCTCAGTACTCTCCCGCCTGTCTTAGGGTTCCGTGATTCATTGGGACTCATAAACCACCAAGGAAATGGCTGATGTGGTTGTGGAGGCTTATGAGTTCCGAATCTGTGGGCTAGGCATAAGTCTGGAGGGCTCTCCAAGCTCATGTGGTTGTAGGGGTTGATGAACCAAAACTGACTGATAAGACAACAGGCTGCTGGCTCACAAAGCTCTCAGTCGGGGCAGTTGCATATCACAGGTTGTTAATGTGTTTTCCTCCAATCCCAATGTCACATTCTTCTTCATATAGTCCAATTTCTTGGATTATTTATTCAAAAACCGATTTAATATGTATGGTGAAAGGATACAACACTGACACACACTCTTTCTGATTTTAAACCTCACAGTAGCCCCTTGTTCTCTTTGAATGACAGCCTTTTGGCCTAGGTAGGGATCATGAGCAGATCATGTGCATAATTATTGTAGATCATGAGTACAATTGAATGTTCTGGGATCCCCATCCTTTTCAACATTATCCATAATTCATGGTAATCTATACAGGAAAATTTCTTCACATAATTAATAAAACACAAGTAAATATCTTTCTGGTATTATTTGCATTCACCCAAGATCCATCTGACATCAGCAATGATAGCCTTCATTCCACGTCCTCTTCTGAATGCAGCTTGCATTTGTAATTGTAGTACTGCCATAATTTTTGAATTTTCTTTAGTAGGGTTTTACTTGGATGTGATATTCATGATATGGTTTGATAATTGTCACATTTTTTTGAATTAACTTTCCTTGGAATGGTTGCGAATATGAATCATTGGCCAGGAAGCTATCTTCCAAATTTCTTGGCATAGATAAGTAAAGTCTCCAGCATGGAATCTGTTTGTTGAAACATTTCAAGGACATTCCATCAATTCCTGGAGCTTTGTTTTTTCCTAATGCCTTAAGTACAGCTTATTTCCTCCCAAGTCAAGGTACTGAATCAACTGATAATAAGTTATGAGAGTCAACATTATTACTAAAAATACTAAATAGTAGGATATAACTTTGCAATCACAACCAAGCAGACATTCCAGGATTGAAACTCTGATTTAGCTATGGTTATCCATCTAATAACAGGCAATGTTCAATCTTCCTGTCCAGGAGCATGCTATGTTCTTCTGTTTATGTAGATCTCATGGTTTTTTGAGTTAGTCTTGTGTAGTTTTCTTTGTACAGGTCTTTTGTGCCCCTGATAAGATTTAGCATTATTTATTAAATAAATAAACAAGCACTTATTTATTTATTTATTTATTTGTAACTATAGTAAATGGGAGCTCTGGTAGCGTAGTGGCTAAGACACTTGCCTGCTAACCAGACGGCTGGTGGTTCAAACCCACCAGCCACTCC
>NW_006921973.1:2611075-2613048 GCF_000298275.1 Orycteropus afer afer
GGAGCTCTGGTAGCGTAGTGGCTAAGACACTTGCCTGCTAACCAGACGGCTGGTGGTTCAAACCCACCAGCCACTCCTCGGAAGAAAGGTTGGGCAATCCTACTTCCGTAGTGTTACTGCCTCGGAAACCCAAGGAGGGGTCGCTATGAGCCGGGGCCGACTTGACGGCACATAACAACAACAACAGCATAGTAAATAGGAGCTCTGGTGGCATAGTGCCTAGGGCATTTGACTGTTAACCAGAAGGTTGGAGGTTCAAATCTACCAGTTCCTCAGAAGGAAAATTGAGCAATCTACTTTCGTAGTGATATTTCCTTGGAAAACCAAGGAGGGGTCATAGGAATTGGATCTGACTCAACGGCAATGAGATTTTTTTTTGGTTTTATAGTAAATGGTATTGATTTCCTTATTTCTTTTTCTCAACCTCTTTGCTGGTGTAGAGGAATCAAACTGATTTTTGTATCTTGTTCTTGTATCCTACCACTATGCTAAATTTATAAATTAGTTTCAGTAGGTGTTTTTTTTTTTTTTTTCACTGAGTCTCTTGGGTTTTCTAGGAATAGGATTATGTCATCAGCAAATAGGGATAGTTTGATTTCTTCCTTACCAATTTGCCTTATTGCCCTGGCTAAGACTTCCAATACAATGTTGAATAGAAGTAGTGATAGAGGTGGCTGTTGGTTTTACATACATGCTTTTCCTTATTTTGAGGAATGTCACTTCTATTCCTATTTTGCTGAGAGTTTTAATCAGGAATGAGTAGTGGATTTCACCAAATGCCTTTTCTGCATTGATTGATATGATCATGTGGTTCTTTTCCTCTGTTTTATTTGTGTGGTGGATGACGTTGATTGTTTTTCTAATGTTGAACCATCGTTGCATATCTAATATGAACCTCACTTGGTTGTCTTTTGGAGTCCATTGGCTAAGATTTTGTTGAAGATTTTTGCATCTATATTCATGAGGGATATTGGTCTGTAGTTTTCCTTTTTAATGATGTCTTTGCCTAGTTTTGGTATCAAGGTTATGCTTCCTTCATAAAATGAGTTAGGAAGGATTCCATCCTTTTATATATTTTGGAATAGTGGTTTGTCAATTTTATTAATGTTTTCAAAAAAACAACTTCTAGTCCTGTTGATTTTTTTCTATTGTCTTTCTATTTGTTGCCTCATTTATTTCTGCTCAAATCTTCTTATTTCCTTTCTTCTAGGGATTGTAGGCTTTTCTGGCTGTTCTTTTGGTAATTGTTGGAATTTTTGTGCCAAGGTGTTGATTTATGCATTTTCTTCTTTTTTATGTGTGTATTTATTGCTATAAATTGGCTTCTGCTCCCTGCTTTTGTTGTGTCCCAAAATTTTGGTTTGTTATGTTTTCATTCTTGTTTGATTCTAGGATTTTTTTTTTTTAATTTCATGTTTTTATTTATTCTATTATCCAGTTGTTTTTAGGAGGGTGTTGTTTAGTTTCCATGTTTGCTCTTTTTCTGTTGATCTTTCTATTGTTGATTTCTAATTTGATAGCATTGTGATCTGAGAAGATGCTTTCCAGTATTTCAATGTTTTTAAATTTATTAAGGCTTCCTTTATGGCTTAACATATGGTCTATGATGGAGAATGTGTCATGTGCACTGGAAAAGAATGTATATTGGGCTATTATTAGGGGAAGTGCTCTGTAGATGTCTATAAGTTCAAGTTGGTAGACTGAATTATTTAGTTCTTTTGCATTTTTGTTGAATTTCTTTCCAGTTGTTCTATCTTTCATTGAAAATGAAATTGAAATGGTCTCCTACTATGACCCACTGGGAGCTCTGGTAGCATAGTGGCTAAGACACTTGCCTGCTAACCAGACGGCTGGCTGTTCAAACCCACCAGCCACTTCTCAGAAGGAAGGTTGGGCAATCCTACTTCCGTAGTGATACTGCCTCGGAAACCCAAGGAGGGGTCGCTATGAGTCGGGGCCGACTCGACGGCACA
>NW_006921973.1:2613275-2616195 GCF_000298275.1 Orycteropus afer afer
TTTTCAATTCTGTTACAGTCTGATTTATTTATTTTGGGGCTCTTTCATTGGATCCATAGATATCTATTATGGTTATATCTTCTTGTTTGATTGATCCTTAATCATGATATAATGTCCTTCCTTGTCTCGTGTGGTAGTATTTTTCTTAAAATCAATTTGATCTGAATTGATACTACAACTCTTGCTCCTTTTTTGTTGCTATTTGCTTGATATATATTTTTCCAACCTTTCATTTTTGATCTATTTTTGTCTTTGTCTCTAAGGAGTGTCTCTTAGAGACAGCGTATTGATGAGTTATGTTTTCTTATCAATTTGCCACTCTCTGTCTCTTGAGTGGTGTATTTAATCCATTGCCATTCAGTGTAATTATCAACAAGTATTAATTGGTTGCTGTCATTTTGTTATGTGTTTTTTCGTGACGGGCCAGGTTTCTTTGTTCCTTATAATTTCTGTGCTGAACTCATTATGTTTAGGAATCATTTAGTATTTCCTTCATTGCTATTGTTTTAGTATTTGCTAAATATTTGTGCTTGTTCTCTTTTTTATGGTGATGTGACAGTTTATAATTTTTCTTTGAGGTTACCCTATGATTTATAAATTTATCCCCTAGTTTAGAAGAGTCCATTCCATCCTTTTATTTTTATTTATTTATTTATATTGTGATTTGGGTGAAAGTTTACAGAGCAAATTTACTTTCTATAAAGCAACTCACATATACTTTGTCTCATGGCATTGACTGCAATTTCCCACAGTGCAACAGCTCCCCTCCCACTTCCTTCCTGTAGTTACCTCTTCCCTGTGCCCTTCACTCCCATGGACTCCTACTCCCTGAATTGTCTCCCTGTGCATACACAGCCCTTCTATTCTCCCATGATTAATCTCTCCAGGAGTGTATCTACCTAATGTAAATGTTCAGGTCATATGTCTGTCTTTGTTTGGCTAGAAACCATGGGAGTGGGTGCAATTCCAGACCTGAAGGAAAGCTAGGGGCCATAGTCTCAGTGGTACTATCAGGCTCTCTTAGACTACCAAAACTAGTTCCTTTTTTAAAATCTTATTTTATTTTTTTATGATTTAAAATTTTGTTCTACATTGTTCTCCCACTTTATCCAGGATCTCCTACATAGATCCCCCTCTGAGTATTTGACAGTGGTAGCTAGGTGGCATCTAGTTCTTCTGGCGTCATAGTCATATTGGCTGAGGATCACATGATGTACCATTTGCTTGAACTAATTGTTTCCATGCATCTTCGGTTTTCTTCATTCTTCTTTCCTCTGGAAGAGGGGAGACCCATCATTGCATCTAGATGGCCGCTTGCAAGGTTTTATAATCCCAGTCACTCAGTCCATTCTTTCTTGCAACTCTCTTGACTTCCTCACCATTTTGAAATTCTGTAACAACACTATTTTTTTTTCTCTCTTTTTGGTTTGTAGTTGTCCTCATTTGCCAATTGATGTCTCTGGCTCCCTATTCATAATCCTGTAAGCTTATTTTACTTAGGATACTTCTATAACTGGCTTGGTTTCAGGGTTATGTCATCTTGGGTATTAATGGTTGTTTTCTGTTTGCCGTTATTGATTCTTTGTTCAATGGATTCTCTTTTGTATGTCTTGTAAGGTTTATCTGGTTTTAACAAATTTCCTCAATTTCTTCTTACCTAGAAATATCCTAACTTCACCATCATATTTGAGGTACAATTTTACTGGGTCTATAATGATTGGTTGAAAATTTTTATCTTTCAGGATTTTATAAATACTATCACATTGTCTTTTCACCTTCATGGTTTCTGCTGAGAAGTCAGAGCTTAATGTTACTGGTTGCCCTTTGTAGGTAACTTTTCATTTTCCCATGTTGCTTTCAGGTTTCTTTCTTTATCTTTGCTTTTGGTGAGTTTGATTATGATATGTTTTGGTGATATTCTTTTGAGGTCTATTCTGTTAGGTGTTTGTTGGACTTCCTGAATGGACATATTCTCATCTTTTATCATATCAGGGAATTTCTCTTCCAATGAATCTTAGACAATTTTCTCAGTAGTTTTATTTTTCTCTTCCTGTTCTGGAATTCTGATTACATGTAGGTTATTCCTTCTGATGTTATCCCACATGAATCTTAGGCATTCTTCATTTTGTTTTGATCTTTTTTTCTGATTGATCCCTTTCCAAAGTAGTATTCATGTATTTGTTTTCAATCTCATTAATTCTGTCTTCCACTAATTCAACTCTACTCTTTTCACTGTGTTATTTCTGAAATTAATATTAATTTCTGGATTTCTATCTGTAGATATTTTATCTTTTCTAATTTTTCATTTATTTTGTCATTTTGTTCTTCTGTATTCTTCTACAACTGTTCTTTTTTTTTTTTTTCTGTGTATTCCTTAATTTTGTCATTGTTTTCCTTGATCTGTTTCTCAATCTTTTGAAGATATCTAAATATAATTATTTTGAATTCTTTATCAAGAAGGTCTAATGCTGCTTCTTCTTGAGGGATGTGTTCAGCATTTGTATCCTGCTCTCTTGTTTCTACTGCTCTATATTTCTTCTTTGTGTGGACTGTGATGGTCTGTTGCCTCTAAGACATTATGACTTTATTGCATTTGTATTTAATTGGAGACTGTATGTTGGAATAATTAGTCCATGATTTTCATTTTCTTTGTTATTTTTTGGATGTATCTTAGTAAGCAGAGTACTGTATTCCTCTATTCGCTAGTTGGCAGCACTTTTGCACTCACCACCTGTCTCCTGGTGTTTGTGATAGAGAATGAAAGTGGGTCCACATATCTCTGTTAACTGTTTGTGAAGATCAATTAAACATGAGTCATGCTGTTGCTGGTGGTCATGTATCATTGGCCAATTGGTGAAGAAGGAAGTGGTGGCTCTCAGTAAGTGGAACTGCTGGGAGTATGGGTGTAGTTGGGTCATAT
>NW_006921973.1:2616626-2625540 GCF_000298275.1 Orycteropus afer afer
CAGGTGGGGCAAGGCACCCATGCTCCATCAGAGCATACAGACTGGGATGGAATTCCTGCTGGCCCAGAAGATGGGTGGGAGTGAGGGATGGCCACATCTCTATTCATGAAGAGGGTATGGGGTATAAGAGTAACAAGGGGAATATCACACCTTACAGTCCTCAGGTATGTCCTTTCGGTCCCCAGGCAAGTGGAGCATATTCTTAGGTCCCTAGAATCTGAAAGAATGTTATCACTTTAAATATCCAAAATGGTCAAAGTGGTGAATATTCAAAATGGCTGCACCTTCTGGTCCACCAAAAGTCCACAGCTCAGCCTTTCTCCCTCTTCACTATTTCCCCTTTTATTCACCAGCTACCAGCCCAGTCCTCCATGCTACCCCTAGCTAGCAGGGACAATTTTTAGGTTAATTCTTCAGCCCTTACACCACTGGCAATATCCAAGCTATCTATGCCATCAGGATTGCTGAAAGACCGCAGCTCTGTATGGCTCCTTTTTTTTGGTGTTTTCATGCAGGTTCTTCTACTAGTTGGAGTTTAGTTCCCTTCTGTATCCTTCCTTTCAAAACTGAGGGCTCCAGGATTATCTTTTACATCTGTGTTAATTGGTTCCTCTTTTCTTTGTTGAAGAGGGTCTATGTAGTTTCTCTGCCTATTTCTCCATTTTACTAGTGCTCTCATCTGAGACTGTGTTAATTTCATATTTATAGCTGAATAATTTTTCCACTGGATATAAAATTCTAGGTTGAATATTCTTTTCTTCAGCATTTGAAAAATAATCAAAAAGAGAAAAAAAAGAACTTAGTTCAATTGAGTCAATTCTGACTCATAGCAACCCCTGTTGGATTTCCAAGGCTGTAAACTTTCTTCTATGGAGTGGCTAGTGTGTTTGATACCACACCCTTTTGAGCATGCAAATGCCTTAACCACTACAACACTTATTGTTGCTGCTGTTAGGTTCTGTTGAGTTGGCTTCACCTCATAACAACTGTACTTATAACAGAATGAAACACTGCCCAGTCCTGTGCCATCCTCACCACACTTGTTATACTTGAGTCCATCATTGCAGCCACTGTGTTGGTCTATCTTGTTGAGGACCTTCCCCTTTTATGCTGATCCCCTTCTATACCAAGTATATCTTTCTCCAGGAATGGTCTCTCCTAAGGATGTGACCAAAGTAGGTGAAACAAAGTATGGCCATTCTAGCATTTTTATTTATACTTCTTCTAGGACAAATTTGTGTATTCTTCTGACAGTATATGGTATTTTCAGTATTCTTCACCAACACCACAATTCAAAGGTATCAACTCTTCTGTCTTCCTTATTCATTGAACAGCTTTCACAAAGGAGGCAATTGAAAATACCATGGCTTGAGTTAGGTGCATCATAGTCTTCAAAGTGACATCTAGAACTCCAAAAATAAGGCTGCACTTTTACTTGGCTTCTGTAGCTTCTAACAAGAACAAGTAATTAAAAATATTTTTCCCTGTAAACAATTAATTGATTTCTTCTGGTTACTTTTAGGTAATTTCCCTCTCTTTAGTTTTTATTAGGTTGATTAAGATGTGTTTTGGGAGCTCTGGTAGCATAGTGCCTAAGGCACTTGACTGCTAACCAGAAGGCTGGCGGTTCAAGCCCACTAGCCACTCCTTGGAAGGAAGATGGGGCAATCTACTTCTGTAGTGATACTGTTTGGGAAAACCAAGGAGGGGTCGCTATGAGTAGGGTCAAACTCGGCGGCAAATAACAACAACAACAACAAGATGTGTTTGGGTGTTCTCTTATTTTTTTTTAAATTATTTTTGGTGCTTCTCTGAGTTTCTTGAATCTATATGGTTTTGTCTCTCACCAGTTTCAGGAAGTTTACTGTTATAATTGCACCATTATTTATTTATTTATTTTATTCCACAGCTTCTCTTGTCTTACTGAGATTCTGGTGACACAAAATTTAGAATTTTTATTATTGTCCTACAGGTTCCTGGAGCTCTCTTTATTTAATTTTTAATCTCTTAACTTTATTGTCCAAATTAGATAGTTTCTATTGATCCCTTTTCAAATTCTGTCTTTCCTGTTTTGTCTCCATACAGATATTGAATCATTCAGTGAATTTTAAAAAAATTTTTTTTTTTTTTTCAATTGTCCTTAATTGTTGGAGCATTTTTAATAGTTGTTTTTAAAGTGTTTTTTAAGATCATTCCAAAACCTTTTGCTGTCTTGGTGTTGACAAATACTGATCATGTTCTCACATGATAGTATGTGAGAACATGATACATGTGAGAACATGATAGTTGAGATTTTCCTGATTCTTCATGTTCTCAGTTTTATATCCTGAATATTTTGCATATTATTAGATTCTATATCTTATTTAATCTCTACAGAGAGTGTTATTTCTGTTTTTCCAGGCAATCAATCAGCTTGAATTCAGGATGGAAATTCTGACCAGACTTTTGTGGGCTGTAGTTTCCATAACAGTTCTGCTTTCAAAGTCTTTGCAATGTTATTCAGATAGAGCCTGCATGTAAGTTGCCCAGTGGCCAGTCTAAGACATGTATGGTGAAAAATCTTTAAGTTCTCAAAGTCTTTGCATAGTATTATAAACATATATATGGAGCTTAGAGCTGAATCAATGAATTCACAAACATCTTCTAATGGCTTTCTGAATTTGCTGCTCAATAATCCCTGTGAATCTTCTGGTTACCATAAACTCCACTTTGTGGTTGCCTGATCAGAAAATTGGAAATTTATTTAATCTGTACTGCCACAGCCTTCTTAATACTGCGTCCCTGCCCAGAATCAACACAATGTTGGAGGAAAAAAAAAAAAAAAAAAGGCATTTGCTCTACTCTCTTGGGACTACCACTCCTCCAGTGAGAGAAAAATTCCTCTCCTTCAGAGTTTTAGACCAGTTTAGACCATTAGGGTCCTTGTTTCACTGCCCCTGCTAGGAGATCTGTTTCTCATTCCTTTAATCTGAACTAAACGTTTTTTCCTAAATACCTCTCTTCATACTGACTCCTGATTCTTGGTTTGGATTGCCTTGTATAGAAGCAGAATATACTAAAAAACATTAATACTAATGAAACAAAATATACTGTTGTTATTACCTCAAAGTCTTGTCTTCTTCAACAGTAAGACTTCCATGTTTTGTAGCTACATACAGTGAAATGGAGAGGATGAATTGTACATCCTCTAGCTTGTCTGAAATTGTTGATATATGTTTTTTTTTTTTTTTTTTTTTTTTTTAAGAGGTCACAATGGCTATTATGTTTAGGATAGACATTGAAGTTAAGAATGGAAGAAGGTCATCAAATTGTTGAAATATTTTAGACAAGAAGTGATTGTTACATGCATATCTATGGGGATAGTGAAGATGATAAACCAAAAAAAAAAAAAAAAAGTGGACAAACTCTAGATATGTTTTAGATTTAGAGTTGATAGGTTGCAATAGTAGATGTTATGTGAAGGGACGGAACTAGGAGATGAAAGAAATCATACCTCTAGGCTTGAGAAGCTAAAATAATTGTGTTGCCCTATACTGAGATTAGGAATAATGGGTGAAAAAATTATTAAAGTAAGAAAAACTTAATGGTAGGCTGGAGTAGGTCCAGTTCTTGAGGAAGGATAAGGGATTTTAGATTACAAAATATTTGAAATAAGATTGTGGGGAAGAAATGTAGTATAGGTTGAATTATTAATTAATTTTAAATAATTGTAGAAAAAATAAAAAAAATGAGTAAATAGATAATTACTTGGGCCTTCTTATGTGCCTGATTATATTCTAAGCATCATACTAGTATGAAGTATTAATTGTTAATAATACCAACTAATACTATTACTAATTATAATTAGTATAATAATACTAATTACTAAGTATTTATTATTTTTAGTAAGTTAAAACTTTTTAAGTCATTTAATATGTGAGACTTCACCTTGCTTAATTTGGACATGTCATCATGAAAGACCAATTGCTGGAGAAGGGTTCCTGATCCCTGATAAAATAGAAGGTCAGTGTAAAATTAGAAAACCTTCAATGAGATGGATTGACATAATTGTTGCAACAATGGACTCAATCACAGTAAGAACTGTGAGGATGGTACACAACTGGGAAATGTTTCATTCTGTTATGTATAAGGTCTCTATGAGTTGCAGTCTGTTCAATGACACTTAACCATAAAGACATTTGATACTCAGAGCAAACTTATGGTGCAGATACTGTTATTATTACCACTTTTACAGATGAAGAAACTAAAATTTCTCCTCAAGGTCATACAACCAGTGAGTAGAGTGGTAGCCAAACTCTAATTATCTAATGCCAGAGGTTATGTTCTTAATGTTACCCTACGATGAGTCCACAATTTAAAAAGAAATTAAAAGTGATGGAAAAAGAAATGAATCTTTAGGATATGAATCACTAATATTTATTGTAATAGGAGGTGACTACTGATAGGATGATAGGATAATTGAGAATTATTGAAATTTATATATATGCACATATTTGACCTATTTGAACTTGTAGTTCATGGGAAACTACTGAAGTTTCTTGTCTAAGAGAGTGACATGATGACCAAGCATTTTGGAAATATATCTGGAAATATGAGATCTTCTATAAAGGGAAGAAACAATTGATTTGGAATTTGCAAATGGTTAACTTGCTTGGCTATTAACTGAAAGGGTGACTGCTTTGTGACCACTCAAAGGAACCTCAGAAGAAAGGTCAAATATCTACTTCCAAGAAATATGCCATCAATATCCAATGGACACAGTACTACACTGATACACATGGGATCATGATGAGTGGGAGCTGACTCACTGGGAACTTGTGCTGGTTGTAGTGGTGGATTGTAATTGGGTTATAATAAGAATCAAAGCTAGTCTGGTGATAATAGAAATAAAGACAATGGGTCATTCTCAGAAGTTTTGAGGTAAACTGGTAATTATTAGACATTTTGAATTTGAAAGAAAAAAAAAACATAGATGTTGATTTTCAAATGCTCTGGAGATATTCAAAGAAAACATATTTGTATGAATTACAACATAACATATAAGTCAAAATACCTTTGTAGCTTACAAGATACTTTTTAAATATATTTCTTTTTACTATTTATAATGTTCCCTGATTGCATTTTAAGAAGAATTATTTCAATTTCCTCATTATATTTTTTAATTATGCTATATAATTAGTTTTTATTTTCCTAAGTGGCAACTTACAAGATTTATTTGGTATCTTTATTTTGGGAAAAGCACATTTTTGAAATTAGCTAATTTTGTAAGGCAACTTAGGTAAAATTTGAACACTTTAACTTAAATATCTCTTCTACAAAGATGACACTATCTGTATTTTTACTTCTTTGATTCCTGCTTTAGAAACAAACAAACAACAAGCAAATATTACAATGTTATAAAGAGTTTAAATTCAAAAAGGAATCTTCCCTATAGTTATTATTATTATTATTATTATTATTATTATAACAATGGATATACATCATAAAAGGACTTGTTATAGCTCTATTTATTTATTAAGACTTTTTTTTTTATCTGTTCATTATTTCCTGTCTAACCACTGATAGGTCATGGAAATCCCTAAATGAGTGAATCATTTACACATTATTTTTTACAAGGCTAAATCTGTACATTTTTAAAGTCATCTTTGATTTAACATATTAGTATTTTAACAAAAACAACAAAAACACCATTTATTTCACTATTTGATTTTGATATAGAGAATTGTATGTCAGGTACAATATGATTAGTTTGGTGGTTGATGAGTTGGTTGGTTAGTTCATTGACTGATGCAAAGTATAAATACAGAAAACCCTAACAGAGTGTGCAAAACTAAGCTAATCACTTACACAGAGACAACTACATGTATAAAGGTAAAGATAAGATGTTCTTATCTTGAAAATATAATAGTCTGCCTCTTTTTAATTTTATTTTGAAGTAAAAATATTATTCTCTCTGCCACATCTATTACTCAAGATTTATTTTTCATCCTTTCTTTCTGGGAAAATTCAAGCATTTTCTGAGACCAATGGTCCTGTAAAGGAGCTCTTGTGGTGTAGTGGTTAACGTATTTGGCTGTTAAACAAAACATTGGTGGTTGGAACCCATTAGCTGCTCTGTAGAAGAAATATGAGGCAATCTGCTTCCATAAAGACTTAGCAGCCTTGGAAAACATATGGGGGTCTCTATGGGTCAGAACTGACTTGATGGCAAAGAGTTTGGTTTGGTTAGTGGGGCACATATAATATGACAGAAACTTTGTCACTGCATTTTGATAGATAAGTGCCTATTCTATGTGTTAGAATACAGTTTTTAGTATCTTTTTAAGGCTGAATTGTGTAGTATTTTTCTATTTGTCATAGTTGTGAACTAGATATAAGGTCACAAAAGACATTTAAATTAGATATTTCAGTAGCTAGTTCTTATTAAAGTGAGATAAATACAAATAATATTTTTTCTAGAATGTTCTACAAATCATTATATGTTAGAAAAGTAACTTTATCTACCTGACATTCTTTCAGTTATAAAGAAAATTAAAAAATAATTTCAATATATTAAAATAATTTCAAAATCTTTGTTCATTCAATTTTCATAAATATAGTTTTATAATAAGTAAAACCCATGACTGTTGTGTTCATAAAGGAATCCAGAAATATGTTTATGTGTAGGCTTACATGACAATTTTAATTAAACAGATAAATTTAAAATACATAAAACATTGAAGAGGTAGCAATTATCACTTAACTATAAAATGTTTCTTTTTAATAAAGTTATCTTTCCTGTGCAGAAATAAATAAGTATGCTTATTTAATGCATAATAA
Organism: Orycteropus afer afer; assembly: GCF_000298275.1. Classification (NCBI taxonomy): domain Eukaryota; kingdom Metazoa; phylum Chordata; class Mammalia; order Tubulidentata; family Orycteropodidae; genus Orycteropus; species Orycteropus afer. The sequence continues at coordinate 2,623,446 of NW_006921973.1, forward strand.
TTGTCTTTAAAGATAATAAGATGTTCATTTTGATTACATTAACTATTATCCACATTTATTAGAATAACCCACTAATTACCCTACAAATAATTTTAGATATTATAGCCTCAGTAATGTATATACGCAAACACATATATAACACAGAGTTAAATGAATATTGACCCTGTTACTTTATAACGCATGTAGAATACAGGACTTATTTTTTTATGTAAGCACCATATGCATGTTGTTTAAGTTTCTAATCTAGCCTATTAGTCTTTTTTTTCCCCTCCAATCTAGTAACTGAATTATGAATTTGAACACCAAATGCACCATTGTCCCTTTGAAGGAAATGCTTTATGAATTCCAACTAATAGTAGAAATTAAACAGCTACCTTTGTCCCTGCACATAGGCAGTGCTGTTCAAGACAATCCCATTTAGGAGACCTCAAGAAAATACTACACTACTTTGTAAGTACCAGCAGTCCTTGGGTTACAAATTAGATCCATTCCTAAGTCCCTCTTAAGTGAAATTTTTAAGTAAGTTGCAGAAGGTACCTATGGTTCTCATTTAGCATCAGTTGGTCAAACATTTGTCTTAGTATATAGTATCTATTTTTACCTTTCTACACGTAGGTATGTTGGGAACATATACATATTTGGAACATCTAAGGGAGACCAGGAAGTGAGCCAGCAGCAGTTTGGAACAACTGAGGGAGACCAGGAAGTGAATGGAGTGCTTTGGAACAACTAAGGGAGAAGAACTTGTCTGTTTGTGGTACTGTGGTGGCTTGTTGCATGTTGCTGTGAGGTTGGAGACTATTCCACCAGTGTTTCAAATGTCAGCAGGCTTACTCATCGTGGACAGTTTTCATCAGAGCTTCCAGACTAAGACAGACTCGGAAGAAGGAAGAGCCCATCCACTTCTCAAAGAACTGGCCACTGAAAACTTTGTGAATAACAGTGGAAAAACTGTCTGATATATTACTGGAAAACTTTATGAATAGCCATGAAACATTGTCCGATATAGTGCCAGAAGATGAGCCCCTCAGGTTGGAGGGAACTCAAGATACAACTGGAGAAGAGCTGCCTTCTCAGACTAGAGCTCACCTTAAGGATGTGGATGGAGTAAAGCTTTTGGGGCCTCAATTTGCTGATGTGGCACAAATGAAAATGAGCAAGAAACAGCTGCAAACATCCATTAATATTCAGAATATGGAATGTACAAAGTATGAATCTAAGAAAATTGGAAGTTGTCAAAATTAAATGGAATGCATAAAGAGTAATACCCTAGGTATTAGTGAGCTGAAAATGGACTGATTTTGGCCATTTTGAATCAGACAACCATATGATCTATTAAGCTGGAATGACAAATTGAAGAGTAATGGTATGCCATTCATCATCACAAAGAATGTTTCAAGATCTCTTCTGAAGTACAATGCTGTCAGTGCTAGGATGTCCATATACCTATAAGGGAAATCAATTAATACTAATGTTATTCAAATTTACACACCAACCACCGAAGCCAAAGATGAGGACATTAAAGATTTTGAACAACTTCTACAGTCTAAAATTAACTGAACCTGCAATCAAAATGTGATGATTATCACTGGTAATTGGAATGCAAAAGTTGGAAACCAAGAAGAATCACTGGTAGTTGGAAAATTGGTGTTTGTGACAGAAATAACACTGGCGATTGTATGATAGAATTTTTCAAGATCAATGACTTATTCATTTCAAATACTGTTTTTCAACAACACAAGAGGCAACTATACACATGGACTTCACCAGATGGAGTACACAGGAATCAGACTGACTACATCTGTGCAAAGAGGCCATGGAGAAGCTAATTATCTTCAGGTAAAACAAGGACAGGAGACAATTGTGGAGCAAACAACTGCTCATATGCAAGTTCAAGTTGAAATTGAAGAGAATTAAAACAAGGCCTCTAGAGCCAAAATATGACCTAGATTATATCCCTCCTGAATTCAGAGACCATCTAATGAGTAAATTTGATACATTGAACACCAATGATCGAAAACCAGAGGTATTGTGGGATGATATCATGAACATCATTCATGAAGACCTAAAAGGGTCATTAAAAAGACAGCAAAGG
>NW_006921973.1:2631726-2642842 GCF_000298275.1 Orycteropus afer afer
ACAAATGCTGGCGAGGATGTGGAGAGATTGGGTCTCTCATACTCTGCTGTTGGGACTGTAAAATGGTACAACCATTGTGGAAAGCAGTATGGTGATTCCTTCAAAAGTTGGAATTAGAAATGCCATTTGACTCAGCTATTCCATTGCTAGGTATATACCCTAAAGAAGTGAGAGACATGACAAGAACAGTTATATGCACACTCATGTTCATCTCAGCACTATTTACAATAGCCAAAAGATGGAAACAACCTAGATGTTCATCTCCTGAGGAATGTATAACCAAACTATGGTACATACACACAATGGAATACTATGCAACCCTAAAGAATAATGTAGGATGTGTAAAACACCACATATCATGGATGAACTTGGAGGACATTTTGCTGAGTGAAATAAGTCAACCACAAAAGGACAAATATTGTATTAGTCCATTATTGTAAAAGTCAAGGAAATGTTTATCTATGGAAGGACATTTTCTTAGTTGGTTACCAGGGGTGGGAGGGTCAGGTAGGGAATGCTGTTAGATAGATAGAGATAAGTATTGATTTGTGTGATGAGAAGGGCAATGTAGCAAATGTGAGTGACCAATACAGCGACAATGAGGAAGAGAAAGACATAGAGAAGTACATCAGAGGTACAGACAACAAAGATGAACCCTTTTGCACATAAAGTACTGCATTGTCATTGAAGGCAAACATGGGTATACAGGTGGATAGATGGGTGGACAGACTGACCTATTAGGTATGTCTATGAAGTGGGAAGTGTATCCAAGAACATGTATATAGGGTTGGCAGACAATGATCCTATAAGTTTATGTGAATGATCAGAATCCCCAGGTGTAGAGTAGAGCTTACAAGAGGCAAGTTTGCGGTCACTGCCTGGGCACAGCCAGCTACCCAGAAGGACTGAATAGTTGAACCTGTGGGCTTGGGACCATAGTCACAGGGGACATCAAGTTCAATTGTCATAACATACTATACAAAACATTGTTCTGCCTCCTACTTTGGTGAGTAGCAACTGGGATCTTAAAAGCTAGCAAGCTGCCATCTAGATGCAATAATGTGTCTGTCCTCCTCCAGAATATACAAGAATGAAGAAAACCAAAAAATCATGGAAACAATTAGTCCTAGTGACTGGTACGCCATCTGGTCTGCAGTCTATATAACTATGAGACCCAAAGAACTAGATTTTGCCCAGCTACCACTGTCATCCACTTGGAAGGGGATCTATGTAGGAGATCCTTGATAGAGAGGGAGAACAATGTGGAACAAAACTCAAAATCATTTGAAGAAAAAAAAAAGGGAGGGCAGTTTTGCTGGTCCAGCAGAGCCTGGTGGAGCTACTGAGACTGTGGCCCCTAGCTGGAGTGCTCCTTGGAAATGAGAATGGCCAGACTTCATCTTACCTCCTTCAGTCATGTTGTCAGAAGGGACCTTCTCTGGAGAAGGATATCATTTTTGGTGAAATGGAGGGTCAACAATAAAGGGAAAGAACCTCAGCAAGATGGATTGAAACAGTGGCTGCAATGATGGGCTCAGGTACAGCAAGGATCCTGGGGCTTTCTCAGGACCAAGCATTGTTTCATTCTGTTGTACATGGGGTGGTCTCTATGAGTTGGAGATGATGATGGCACCTAACAACTAACAACAACATACATATAAAACAATTAAAGGAGCACTTCCAAATACACTAAAATATTGTAAACATTGTAGTACAGTATTAGTACATTATAATAAAATACAGTAGTAATAAAAGTAACTACATATGGTATTTTACTGATGAGTGAGAGAATCTGTGCATGTATATATGTATTTATATATACAGTATGATAAAAAATCTTAAAACACTTTACCTTGAAAACAGAAAAACAGATAATAATTAAAGGTTGATACTTATTCCATCAATGTATTCCATACTGGAAGGGATGATGCAGGAGAAGATGATGAAAATATGGCTACTGCTGAAACTGATGATCTGTGTATTGGAGACAATGGACCTGGTGCTAGAGAGTTAGGTTTCAACTCTTCTGTTGGAGTGGAGGGTGTTTACTAATGGAGAAGTTAGTTTCTTGATGTAGGCATCAAAGATCAAAGTAGGTTTATAGAAGTTTGTTGTTTTTTTTTTCTCTCATCATGCAAGACTTTGTAGCATCTGAGGCCCTTGGTAACTGTACAGTAATCTTTGTATGAGGATCTTGCTTTTTTAACTTTGCATCATTCCACACTTCAAAGAGAAAAGAAGTTTCAGCTAACTCATCAAAAACTTTTCAGCTCTGATTTTTTACGTCCTGGCTTTCTTTCTCAAATTCTCTCGTGCTGTTGTAATTCCATAACTTCTTCATTGGTTAGTTCTTTGGTATGGGATTTGACTGAGGACTAACTGCTGTTGATTACCAATATTTATCTCAGGTTGTTTGGGTTTGGCAAATTTGGAAGTTGTAAGTCCGTGAGAATCATAAGCAAATTGTGGGACATATTTTGTTTTGTTCTTCTTTTAAATTTGACTACTTCACTTCAATCAGAAATATTTTGATGACATCATTGTTGTTGTTGTCAAGTGCCATCAAGCCAACTACAAATCATAGTGACCCTAGGTACAAAACATTGAAACACTGCCTGATCATATGCCATCCTTACAATCTTTGCTGTAATTGATCCCATTATTGCAGCCACTGTGTCAATTCATCTTATTGAGAGTGTTTCCATTTTTCTATGACCCTCTACTTTACCAAGTATGATATCCTACTCCAGGGATTGTTCCCTTCGGACATCATGACTAAAGTATGTGAGAAAAATTTTGGCCATTCTCACTTCTAGGGAATATTGTTCTATACCTTTTCCAAGATAGACTTCTTCATTCTTCTAGCAGTTCATGGTATTTTCAGTATTCTTTGCCAACACCACAATTCAAATGTATCAATTCTTCTTTGGTTCTTCCTTATTCATTACCCAGGTGTCACATGCATATGAGGCTATTGAAAATACCATAGATTAGGTCAGGTACAACTTAGTCTTCAAAGTGACATCTTTAGTCTCTAACACTTTAAAGAGATCTTTTTTCAATAGCTTTGCCCAGTGAAATACATCATAGGATTTCTTGACTGTTGTTTCCAAGAGTGTTGATTGTGGATCCATGTAAAATGTAATTCTTGATAACTTCAATCTGTTCTCTATTTATGATGAGGTTGCTTATTGTTTCTGTTTTGAGGATTTTTGTTTTCTGTATGTTGAGGTGTAATCCATATGGAAGGCTGCATGCAGTCTTTGATCTCTTCATCAATGAATTATTCAAGTCATCTTCACTGTTAGCAAGAAACATTGTGTCATCTTCATATCACATGCTGTTAATGAGTCTTCCTCCAAGCCTGGTGCAATGTTCTTCTTCTTATAGTCCAGGATTTTGGATTATTTGTCCAGCATACACATTGGATAAGTATAGTGAAAGGACAGAACCATGATGCACATCTTCCCTGAATTTAAATCATGCAGTATCCCCTTGTTCTGTTGAAATGACTGCTTCTTGGTCTATGCACAGGTTCTTCATGAGCACAATTAAGTGTTCTGTAATTCCTATTCTTTGCAAAGCTAATCAAAATTAGCTGTGATCTAGAGAGTCAGATGCCTGTGCATAGTCAGTAAAACACAGTAAACATCTTTATGGTATTCTTTGCTTTCTACCAAGAATCATTTGACATCACCAATGGTATTCCTTGTTTCATAGACTATTCTGATTGCAGTTTGAACTTCTGGCAGTTCCCTGTCAATACACTGCTGCAATTGTTTTTGAATTACCTTTTGTAAAATTTTACTTGTGTGTGATATTAATGATATTGGTTGATAATTTCTGAATTCTTTTGGATCACCTTTCTTTGCAATAGGCACAAACATGGACTTCTTCCATTCAGTTGGCTAGGTAGCTGTCCTCCTAATTTTTTGGAATAACTAAGTGAGTGCCTGCAGCACTGCATCCATTTGTTGAAACATCTCAATGGGTATTCCACCAATTATTGGAGCCTTGTTTTTAGCCAATTCCTTCTGTGCATCTTGGACTTCTTCCTTCAATACAATTGGTTCTTGCCAAATGAGCAGGAGGCCACATCTTCTGACCTCCTCTAATTGCACAAGAGGAAGACAGAATCACCATCAATAGCCCAAGGCTGTTCCCTGTGAGGCCAGACATGCTGCCTCACTTCAGCCCTCTCACCAACCCTAACACCAACGGTGCCTTCTGCAGCACCCACCACCTCTCTGCTGGGTTTGATAATTTGCTGCAGTGGCCACACAGAACTCACAGATTATGGGGTTTATTAGGGAAGCAACAGTCTAGAATTCAAGTTCAGAAATGCTCTCAGTCTCTTGCAGCTGGCCATCTCACTTAGCAGCCAGCAGTCTCTCTCGCAGCAGTGCATGTCTCATCTCTCACATCTCTCTCCCTCAGCAGTGTATGTCTCTCAGGAGCAAGTCTCTCTCAGCAGTACATCTTTCTCAGCTGGCAGTCAGAGAGGTTCCTTCTGCCTCTCGGAGGGCCCCTTTTGAGCCTAGCAGAGGGGTCCAAACCAATTAATCCCAATGTCAGTGTTCCACACACATTAGAGAGAGTGACCTTCCCAGAAAATTAGTTTTTGCTGCTCCCAACAGAAACACCCCAGGTGGATAACTTTAGCAATCAGGAACTACTCATTTGCTCCAAGCAAATTCCACCACAGTTTATAAAGACTTATGCCTAGAAAAGCCACACTATGCAATTTACTACACTACAATTCTCGATCATATGCCACCCCCTGAAATGCCTGAATGTTGACCAATTATTTTTCTTTCAGTGACTCAGTGTATTCCTTTCATCTTCTTTTGCTGATTCCTGCAGTGTGCAAGATTTTCCCCCAAAGAGTCCTTCGATATTGCAACTTGAGGCTTGAATTTTTCTTCAGTTCTTTCAGCTTTTGGAAATGATGAGCATGTTCTTTTCTCTTTTGGCTTACTAATTCCAGGTCCTTGCACATTTCATTATAATACTGTGTGTTATCTTCTCCAGTCACCCTTTGAAATCTACTATTCAGCAATTTTATTTCATCATTTCTTCCATTTGTTTTAGGTACTCTTCTTTTAAGAGAAAATTCCAGAGTCTCCTCTGACATGCATTTTGTTTTTTTCTTCCTTTCCTGTCTTTTTAATGATGTCTGTCTTTCTTCATGTGTGATGCTCTTGATGTCACCCACACTTCTTCTGTTCTTTGGTCATTGGTATACAATGCTTCAAATTTATTCTTCACATGATCTCTTAATACAGGTGGATATACTCAGCATCATATATTTGGTTTTGTGGACTTGTTTTAATTTTCTACAGCTTTAACTTGAATTTTCATATGAGAAGGTTGGCCTCTTACCTAGTTCTGACTGATGACATCGAGCTTCCCTATCACATCTTTCCACAGTTGAAGTAAATTTGATTCCTCCATATTCCATCTGGCATTGTTGATGTGTTTATGTTTTTGACAAAATATATTTCAATGAATAAGTCATTTGTCTTGCAAAATTCTTTCAGTGTTGTCTCATGAGTATTTCTTTCACCAAGGCCATGTATTCCAACTACTGATGCTTCTTCTTTGTGTCCAATTTTCACATTCCAATCACCAGTAATTATCAATTCATCTTGATTGCCTGTTTGGTCAATTTAACACAGCAGAAGATGGAAATCTTCAATTTCTTCATCTTTGACTTTAGTGTTTGGTGCATAAGTTTGAATATATTAACTGGTCATACTTGTAAGCATATGGATATTATCCTATGTCTGACAGTATTGTACTTTAGGATAGATCTTGATTTTTTTTTTTTTTCCTTTTCCTGAACTGTTTGGATTTCCCAGTGTATATTCAAGCACAAAGAGAATCTTGAGTTTTTTTTTTTTTTTTTGGCAAGCAATAATTTCCAACAGCAGGGATGAAATGATTCAAGAAATGATTAATGTTTTCAAAGATGGCAATTACAATCCAAGCCTGTGAATTTACCTTCCAAGTAATGGGAAGACATGTCTTAATGACATAACAAATTGCCCTCAGATTTAGGCAGCAATACACAGGCAAAGGCTTGAGTTTGAAATCCCCAGACGCTTAGGGGTAATGCTTTACTCCATCTATATCATTAATGTTGGTTATACTTTAAGGAAGTAGCTCTTCCCCATTTGTGTTCTGAATGCCTTCCAACCTGAGGAGTTCACATTCTGCCATTATTCCAGAAAATTTTTCACTGCTACTCATAAAATTTTCTAGTAATATATCACACGATATTTCACTGCTATTGATAAGGTTTGCTGTGGTCAGTTTTTTTCAGAAGCAGATGCCCCATTCTTTTTCCTAGTCTCTCTTAGCCTGGAAGCTCTGCTGAAACCTGTCTACCCTGGGTGACCCTTCTGGTATTTGAAATATGTCTCTCTGATTCATTAACTAAATATGTTGAGGGGTGAAAATATGACCCTTACATTGGGATGAACGTCATCTAAAGGGCTTGGATGTCTGGGTGTATTGCCAAGCAAAAGGAGAATCTTGGAAGGAATTTTCTTGGCCAAGCAATAATTTTTAATGGCAGGGAAATAACGGTTCAAGAAGCAATCTTCCAAGATAACAATTAAAATTCATGCCTTGGATTTGCCTTCTAAATAATGGAAAGAAATGCCTTAATGATATAGGGAAGTGTCCACAGAATTAGGGAACAACACACAAGCAAAGACTCAAGCTTAAAATACCTAGATCCATTACCAAGCAATTGTGTTATCCTATCCTTTGATGCCTTATGTCTCGGGCACTTTTTTCCTCTTTTGAAATGTAGGTCTTTCTGGCATTTTTTCCCAAATAAGTCAGGCTCATCTCCATTAAATAGTTTATCTAGCAAATAATCTTCCTCTTCTATATTTTTTTCCCCAATAATTCAAGAAAATCACTGACAACACTTACATCAGCATTCACTGCTTCATTTTGCACTTTAATACTGTAAGTTTGCCCTCAATTTGAAACATTGAACCAACCCCTACTTGCATCAAATTGTTCATCACAGTCACCTTCACCTGCTTCATGAGCATCTTATAAATCCTTGAAAAGTCATTTAGTCTTTTCTTGCACTAAAATAAGGCTAATAGGCATATTACTCTGATTTTGATTGTGTAAAAAAATTATCAAAAGCTTTCTGTTTCAATAGCTAAACTATCGTGTTGCTTAGTAATAATTGTAGCTTTCATTGAAGCAGAGCCTTTTACATGCTTTTTTATTCTTACTTTATCTTTTAGCATTGTTTTATTTGTTTAAAATTGTTCCTAACACTTTTCTAATGGCTGATGACATTTCAGCTCTTTCTGATTGCTGTATTATTTACCCTTTATTTTCAATCATGGCTGTTTTCCTTTTCTTTGATGCATCACCAGCACTTGCACCAGATTTCCACTTTGGAGCCATGGTTACAAAGAAAAATAAGAGGAAAATTCAAGCCAAATACAAAGTTATACACTCAACACAAAGTCAATGGCAACGTGATCCAACTTAAAAAGGTGATCAACATTTTTTTTTGTTGAGCAAGGAAACTTCTACAGCCTGTAAAGTTTTCATCAGTGTCACTAAGCGGTGCATGTCTTTCTTATGAATCATTGTTTTTAGCTCAAAGTTTTAATATAATAGGTTTTACAGTGGTCTGTTTTTAAGTTCAAGTTGTCTGTAAGTCAGATGTTCTTAACCTGAGAGCTTATTTTGCTGATCTCTTTGACTTTATCTCCTATGTTTATCTTACTTGTTCTCTCTTCTCCAACCATATTGGCCAACATTCGTGTGTTCAAGTACACCTAGGTCACTGTCTGCATCAGATTCTTTAACTCTTGCTAGAAAGCTCTTTTCCCAGGTATCAGCATGATTTGCTTCTTACCTCCTTTAGTTATATACTGAAACAACAACCTTCACATGAGGCCTTTTCTAACCACAATATTAAAACGGCAATAATTCACCCAAGGTTTGAATAATCCCATCAATAAACATGTATTTACTTATTCTCTCTTGTTACACAGTGGAGCAGAAATTTTTGCCAGTCCAGTTCTAACACAAGATGAACACATTTAGGTGCTTTATGAACATTTCTGAATGTATGAATGAGTGAAACAAATAGAAATTACCAAGAATTAGTTATACTGAAATAGATTACATTTCTTTACTTCAATAAGAACTTTAGTTATATGAGGGGTGGTGTTTGCCAGTGAGAGAATCTCTAATCTATGACATGTTTTAGCAAGATGTACCTTGTCTGTCTGGGATTGTATGTGGTAAATAAGCCTGCAATTTGTGAAATTTGGGGCCATGATTTTCTGGAAAATATTGCTTAAGATTTAAGCTTTCTTAATTTAACTTAGAATTATTATGTGACAGAAATAGCTACCTTGTAAGTAAGGAATATAACAGCATAAATAACAGAGATTTTTATACATTAATTGAGGTCAGATGTGTCTAGAAAGGATGTCTAGAACTATAATTTTACTCCTGAACTACACACTGCTTCATCTAAACCTTACAGATCCTTGTAACTTTAAAGTTTACCTAAACTTACAAGTTTGAAGTTTAGGTAAAACTTCAAACTTGGTAAGGTCTCTAACATATGTGAGTCTAATCTGGACATTGATTATGTTATCTTGATAAAGAAATGTTAATTACACATCTGATATGTGTGTCCTTACCTCAAACCTTTAGTTGTGTCCGGGAAAATGTCAATGTCTTAACAAGAATCCCTGGGCATACATGTCCTATCTTCTACCTCTCTCTTTGGGTTTTTCTCCTGTGATAGCTCCTTCCCTCCCCAACAATTTAAACTTTCTTTAGAAAATGATTTCATGTTCCTTGAAAGCATCTTGTTAATCAAGTATATTCATTTTATTCTCAAATCAAATAGGCTTTTGTAACACTTTCAAGACTTTTTTTTACAATGCTTTCAAACTTCATATATACCACTCATTCATAATATGAATATAATTTATAGTATGTATTATAAACTTCTCTTATGCTGTCTATTCAGAAACTTATAAGTCCTTGCAGCCTAGAAGCTGTGAGCAAATATAATTAGAAATAAGAAAAAAAAAAAAAAAAAGAAGTATGTGAGCCATGTCATCACCAAAGGTAAAAGAAATGTAAAGTTAAACCCTATAAGATGGTTTAGAGACATTAAGAATGTTAGAAACAACCCCCTTAAGTTGGCTTAACTCATATGTGATGTGATAAAATAACTGTAACCAAAAGGTGTTGAGACATCAGGGATGCTATAAATAATTCCTTAATCTCTCAAAGTGCACCATTAGCTGGGTTCAAATTACTGATCTTCCAGTTAACAGCTGAGTGCTTAATTATGGCACCACCAACACTTCTTTGATAAATGTCTAGAGATATAAATAAATTCTAGCATTCAACTTGCTGGTGCTGTGAGATTTGAGCACTTAGAAATGTCCTAAGAATATTCAGTAGCATTGATAGTTAAATCCAATAAATTTCAATTAAATTTAATTCGGGAATATTTACTAGTGCCCCTTCTAATGTCAAATTATCATCATAGGTGTTGACAGGCTACAGCAATCAGAAGGACAGGATTTCTCACCACACTAAACACAAAATCCAATGGTGGAGTTTACTCTGTAGCCTACCTTACATTAGTTATTTATAAGAAAGGGTAAGGATAATATTTTACATATTACTTTTCTTAGTTGATTTGGTATAAGTTTCAATCATTATTTAATAGACTTTGTCTTATTTTCAAAAATTTTAATTAAGACAGTTTAGTTCTGGGTCAAAATAAAAACCAAAATGCCATAAAATTGTAAAAGGGCTGAGAATTTCTCTGTAACTCACCATTTCATGTAACTGGTATTTTGCAGGTGCACCTCTGAATTTATTAAAAAAAAAAAGAAAGAAAGAAAAAAAGACTTTATGATAGGATTAATAACACTTCCAGTATAATTTGTTAAATGAAACCTTGCTGAGTGAGGGCACTGTTCCTGGGGTGCTGTTGAATAAAGACAGCATGGCAACTGCCCTTTCCTTGCCATGGTAATAACAGGAATCTCAACTCGCAGTAGCAGCTTTGGGATAACTGACAGGCAGCCCTATAGAAATGACTTAGTGACTACTTCTGGCTCAGGAATCTGGGTAATGGGACAAATGCAATGGTATTACCAGAAACATTAGTCAGCAGGAATTTCCTTGACTATTTAGAGAAATTACCTGAGTTATTTAGAAATATTTATTTCTAAAAATGTAACTATCATCAATTGAATAATAGATAAATACTTAAAATTTATCATTTAAAATCACAATTTCAAAATAATTTACATTTCTATAAAAATGTTAATTTTAATATATTTGAAGAGAAAAAGATGGATTATTCAAAGTGAATTCATTTTCTTTATTAAGGTCCATTCATTTAATGTCATTTACTGATTCTATGAAATGTGTAAGGAAGATAGCTGGCCTGAATCTGCATGGAATTGACAGCTATGCCAGAGAAAAATGGTCTCTTTGAGAAATGAGTACTTGATCAGACTTAAGTTTTGCATGCTTAAAACAATGTAGAGAACAGGATGTCCAGAGAAATTATCAAATGATCACTAGGTGCCCTTGAATCATTTCCAACTCATAGTGATGCTATGCACAGCAGAAAGAAATACCGCCAGATTCCGTGCCAGCTCCATGATTCCTGCTATACTTGAGCCCATTGTCACAGCCACTGTGTCAATCCATCTCATTGAAGGTCTTCCCCTCTTTCCTTGACCCTCCACCTTACCAAGCATGACATCCTTCTTCAGGGAATGGTCCCCTCTCATAACATGACCAAAGTAGGTGAGATGACGTCTGGCCATTCTCTCTTCCAAGGAGCATTTAGGCTGCATTTCCTCCAGGACAGATCTGTTAGTTCTTTTAGCAGTCCATGGTACTTTCAGTATTCTTCCAGCACCACAACTCAAAAGCATCAACACACTTTTGGTCTTCTTAATCATTGTCCACCTCTCACATGCTTATGAGGCAATTGAAAATATCATGGCTTGTGTGAGGCACACCTTAGTTCTCAAGGAGGCATTCTTGCTTCTCAGCACTTGAAAGAGTTCCTTTG
>NW_006921973.1:2643152-2647275 GCF_000298275.1 Orycteropus afer afer
GGATACAACCCTGATGCACTCCTTTCTTGATTTTAAACTATGCAGTGTCCCCTTGTTCTGTTCGAAAGACCTCCTCCTGGTCTATGCACAAGTTACTCATGAGAACAAATAAGTGTTTGGGAATTCCCATTCTTCTCAATGTTATCCACAGTTTGTCATGATCCATACAATCAAATGCCTTTACATAGTCAATGAAACACAAGCAAACATCTTTCTAGTATACTTTGGCTTGAGCCAAGATCCATCTGACAACAGCTATGATATCTCTTGCCACATGTCCTCTTCTGCATCTAGCTTGCACCTCTGAAAATTCTCTGTCGATATACTGCTGCAAACGTTTTTTTTAATTATCTTCAGGAAGATCTTACTTGTGTGTGATATTAATGATATAGTTTGATAATTTCCACATTCTGTGGGATCACCTTTCTTTGGAATGGGTACAAATATGAATCTCTTCCAGTCACTTGGCCAGGTAGCTGTCTTCCAAATCTCTTGGTATAACCGAGTGAGTGCTTCCAGTGGAGCATCCGTTTGTTGAAATATCTCTATGGGTATTCTGTGAATTCCTGGAAACTTGTTCTTTGCCAATCCCTTTATTGAAGTTTCTTCAATACCATTAATTCTAGGTCATATGCCACCTCCTGAAATGAATGAAGATCGAAAAGTTCTTTTTGGTATAGTGACTCTGTGTATTCCCTCCATCTTATTTTGATGTTTCCTGCATCATTCAATATTTTGCCCATGAATCTTTCAATATTGAAACTCGAGCCTTCAATTTTTTATTTAGTCCTTTCGGTTGAGAAATAACAAGCATATTTTTCCCTTTTGGTTTTCTAAATCCAAGTCTTTGTACGTTTCATTATAATAATTGGCTTTGTCTGCTCAAGCTGCTCTTCAACATTTTTGGTTTGGCTCTTTTATCTTATCATTTCTTCATTTGTTTTAGCTACTCTCCATTCAAGGACAAGTTTCAGTCTCTTTTGTTATCCATTTTGGTCTTCTCTACTTTAATCATCTTGTTAGGGACCTCTTGCTTTCTTCATGTATGAGGTTCTTGATGTCATCCCACAATTCTTCTGGTTTTTGGTCATTGGTGTTCAATGTGTGAAATCTATTCTTTAGATGGCCTCTAAATAGAGGAGGGTTATATTCAAGATCGTATTTTGGCTCTAGTGGACTTGTTTTAATTGTCTTTAATGTCAAGTTGAACTTGCATATGGACAGTTTATAGTCTGCTCCATAAATCAGCTCCTGGCCTGGTTTTGGCTGAAGATATTGAGCTTTTCCATAGCTTCTTGACACAGATGTAGTCAACCTCATTCCCTTGTGTTCCATCTGGCAAAGTCCATGTGGACAGCTGCCATTTGTGTTGTTGAAAAAAAGGTATTTGCAATGACTAAGTCGTGGGTCTTGCAAAATTCTGCCATGCAATTTCCATCATTATTTCTGTCACCTAGGACAAATTTTCCAACTACTGGTGATTCTTCTTTGTTTCCAACTTTTGCATTCTAGTCACAAGTGATATTTAATACATCCTGATTGCATGTTTGGTCAATTTCAGACTGCAGAAGATGATAAAAATCTTCATTTTCCTCATCTTTGGCTTTGTGGTTGGTGCATAAATTTGAATAATAGTTGTATTAACTGGTTGGTCTTTCTTGTAGGCATATGGATATTATCCTATCACTGACAGCATTATACTTCCAGACAGATCTTGAAACATTGTTTGTGATGATGAATCTCATGCCATTCCTTTTCAAATTGTCATTCCTAATAGTAGATTACATGGTTGTCAGGTTCAAAATGGCCAAAACCAGTCCATTTCAGCTCACTAATTCCTAGCATATCAATCTTTATGTGTTCCATTTCATTTTTGACAATTTCCAATTTTCTTCGATTCATACTTTGTACACTCGATCTTCTGATTATTAATGGGTGCTTGCAGCTGTTTCTTCTCAATTTGAGTCATGCCACATCAGCAAATGGAGGTCTCGAAGACTTTATCTTATCCATATCAGTAAGACTGGCTTTACTCTGAGGATGCAGCTCTTTCTCAGTCTTATTTTGAGAGCCTTCTAACCTGACTCATCCTCCTCTTCTGTATTGGACAATGTTTCTGGACTATTCATAAAGTTGTGCAGTAATGTATCAGACATGTTTCTCTGGTTTTCCTTGGCCAATTCTTTGAGAAGTGGATGGCCTCTTCCTTCTTTGTACTCTGTTTCAGTCTGTGAGCCCCACTTAGACCTGTGTACCACGTGTACCCCACTGGGTTTGAAATACCAGTGGCACAGCCTCAAGACTCAGAGCAACAGGTTACCACAGTAGATCTAACCAACAGACAAGTTTATCTCCCTTGTTGTTGTTATATGCGGTTAAGTCAGACCGACTCATAGCGACCCCTCCTTGGGTTTCTGAGGCAGTTATCACTACGGAAGTAGATTGCCCCATCTTCCTTCCGAAGAGTGGCTGGTGGGTTTGAACCCCCAGCCTTCTGGTTAGCAGTCAAGTAACTTAGGCACTACGCTACCAGAGCTCCCTATCTCTCCAACCTCCCTTACCTGGATCCTTACAGGTGACTCCTCGCTCTGTCCCCTGGCCATTTTCTGTCCTTTCCCCTACTTTTCCACCTTGGGCTTGTGGGACGTAGCCTGGGTTCCCTCCTTTTACCTGGATCCCTGCAGCTAACTCCTTGCTCTGTTCCAGTCTCCCTGGACTTTTTCTCTCCTTTTCCCGCACTTTCCCACCTTGCCTCTTGTGGAGCATGGCCTGGATTCCTTCCCCTCACCTGGATCCCTGCAGCAGACTCCTCGCTCTTTGTCTTTTTTTTTTAATTTTTTATTGTGATGTGGGTGCAAATTTACAAAGTAAATTCATTTTACTTCCAACAGTTCATGCACTTTTTATAACACAGCTAGCTGATTACAAACACCAACCACAAAAAGCTCTCCTCCCATTTTCTTCCTGTGAATATCTCTTCCCAGTGCCCTTTTTATCTATGCATTCTTGTCTGTCCAGCTTTCTGTTTATGTAAATGCTTCCCTTCTGATGCCTCATGGTTGATTGTTCTAGGAGTTGCATCTCCCTAGGGTAGGTGGGTGCATCTGCCTGCAGTAGATGTTCTGCTTGCCAGTCTTTCTACTGTTTGCCTGAGAGCTAAGCCATGGAAGTGACCAGTTCCAGGTCCGAAAGAACCTGAGGCTATACTGGGATAGCCACCAGTCTCTACCAGACCAGTAATTCTGGTCATTTCTGTGTTTTTGAATTTTGTTCCACATCTTCCCCCCAACTCTATCCAGGGTCTCCAAATTTGATCCCTTTCTGAATGGTTGGCATTGGTAGCCAGGCACAATATTAAACTTTTTAAAGTAACTTGCTACTGAAAAACAAATGTATTCACAAGGAATTATTTGGAAACTAATCTTTTCATATGCAGAGGAGTGTCACTTCTGAAATTAAAAAAAGAAGTGAAAATTAGGTAGGATTAGGTGGGACCAAGCTATATATGGAAATAAAAACAGTACTTGAAGACACAGGATGCAAGAAATAAATAGCTATGGCCCAAAGTCAATCAATCATTGGCTCCCAGAGGGCTGGCTGGGAGAATAGAGAAGAGCAGAGAGGGATGTGAAACCAAGAAAAAAACAGGAGTTTATACATAAGGCACCTTTTAGATCATTAATCTTGGAACAGAACCACTAATGGTACAAGGATCCTTTAGCCTATAACACAAAATGACTTGCCTTTAGTTTTACAAAACAAACCAAACAACTAAAATAATGATTTTCTAACTAATTAAAAGCAAAACTTGCTCTTCTCTTTATGTATGCTTAAAAAAACTCTAATTAGAAATTGCAAGTCGCTAACATCTGTTAGATGTTTTGCCAAATGTATTAAGATGAGAAGTTATTTTAACATTTCTTCATATGCATTTTAATGAATTCAAACACAATCATTCACATTTTCCCTGAATTTCCTCAAATTAAACAAGTTCCAGTTAAAACTATTTTTAGAATTTTGTCAGTTTTCTGCAACTGCTCTTCTATATTAAGAATTTTTAAAAAAATAAGTATTATTTTGTATTTTCAGAGAATTGAGAAGCAACTTTTAAATTTTTCTTTAA
>NW_006921973.1:2647515-2653925 GCF_000298275.1 Orycteropus afer afer
ATAATAGATACTTACCTTTTCATTTCAACAAACATAGCAGTAATCTATACAAATTCTCTATCATTTTAAATTTGAAAAATATATTTCTTTGCTTTTCCTTTTTTATTCATGGAAATCAAATATAAACTTATTTGTTTGGACAATAACTATATGAATTACTCTCTTGCTATCATATCCAAATCCATAAATATATCATCTAGGAATTTTAAGATTCTGCTACAAGATCTATCTACAGGGAGGGAAATGTAAGAAAGCTTTTACCATTGTTTGTTTAACTCATGAGATAAACTATTACTTTCTATTCTCACTGTAAATATGTTATCTAATGTATCCAGATGCTGAATTTGTATGGCTCTTAGGCAATATTATATAACATCCTCATTGTTCTTGCTGAGAACTGGTGACATTTTGGCTTCCTACAAATCGATGGACGATGTTCACAAAGTTACATATGCCACTTACACTTGTTATTGCACTTAAATATTACCAGTGAATTATGAAAGGAACAACAAAGTCATTTCTGGTATAAAAAAGCATATCTATTTTAAGTATTAGGTTTAAAAAATGTGTGTATTCAATTTGTTTATAAGAATATTTTGCAAATGAAAAGTGGATGTGACAATGACAAAAAAACAAAAAAAAGTGAAAATTAGAAGGCATGTGCATTCATTTTGATTCACAAGTCCTTATGTTTTCATTTTATTTAAAGTAAATAAAAATAAACCATTTCCAATGATGTGTGATGGCTGTAGCTTATGTGGGAAAGACAATGCTGACCTCTGATGGTGGACCCAGTGTCACAGAAGTGACCTTGGTAGGGTATCAAAATATTTTCCATGAAAAGGAGCAAAAATATAACTGACTTATTTAAAATTTTTATGATTATTGCTTTCAAAATACTCCTTATTTAATTAACCAACTTCCAGTACAGATTATAAAAGAGAAGACTTTCAATGCATATGATCATGAACTCATTATGTAGCATGAAATAAATACAATGAATAAATGCAAATAGGTGTTTTGATAATGAAACTTTTGTCATGTGTCCCATTCTATCCATTCCCTCACAAGTGTTTAGTGTATACCTACAGTATATACACTTCCGTAGTGATACTGCCTCGGAAACCCAAGGAGGGGTCGCTATGAGTGGGGGCCGACTCGATGGCACATAACAACAACAACACAGTAGAACAGTAAGGTGTAGTAGTGGCATGGAGATAAAATGACAATAAAACAAATATTATTATGGGTAGCAGAGGATTGAAAGTAATAATTGAATTTTTACATTATTCAGTTTAATGTTAGGAAAATGAATAGATAAATAAATAAACTCATGAAAATTGAACAAACAAAAAACAAACAAACAAAAAATGCCATTGAGTGGATTCTGATTCATAGTGACCCTATAGAACAGAGTAGAACTGCCTCATAGCACTTCTAAGGATGGAATCCATACAGAAGCACACTGTCACATCTTTCTCTCATAGAGAAAGTCATGGGTTCCAAAACTGACTTCTGGCTTCAACTCTAACACATAAAGAACTGGAATTCTATCATTCCTGTTCTAATTATAAGAAATAAGGTGAACACCCTTTGTTCTTGTACCCGCTAGGGATCTGAGGCCAAAGGACAAACTTTTACTTTGAAATCTGAGAAACAGGTGAACTCAGAGTCACAGTTGAAATCTACTACTTAACTGGAGCAGGAGCTACTGGAGCCATAAACTCATATTACTGTTGTTGTTAGGTGCTTTTGAGTCACTTCTGACTCATATTGACCTTATGTGGAACAGAATGAAACACTTCCCAGTCCTGCACCATGATCACAACATGATCAACCTAAAAGACAAAAAAAAAAAAAAAAAAACCAACTCTGCTATCAATTAGATTCTGCCTCTTAGTGACCCCCATTGAGTTTCCAAGGCAGTAATATTTATGGAAGTATATTGCTCCATCTTCTTTCCAATGAGTGGCTGGTGGGTTTAATTGCCAACCTTCTAGTTAGCAGTCAAATGCCCTACGCACTGCACCAGCAGAGCTCCTGCACAACATGATATAAACAAACAAACAAACAAACAAAAAACAAATGTACAGCCATCAAGTCTCATTATAATAAACCAAAACTCACTGCTGTCGAGTTGACTTTACTCTTAGTGACACCTCCTGGGTTTCCAAGGCAGTATCTCTACAGAAGTAGAATGCCCAATTTTCCTAATGAGGAATGGCTTGTGGGTTTGAACCACAAGCCTTCTGGTTAGCAATCAAATGCCTTAGTCAGTACGCCACCAGAGCTCCTTACAACATGCTGTTGTGTTGTTTTTATGTGCCGTCCAGTCGGCCCTGACTCATAGCAACCCCTACTTGGGTTTCTGAGGGAGTATCACTATGGAAGTAGATTGCCCAACCTTCCTTCTGAGGAGTAGCTGGTGGATGGTAGGGACACTTAAATTCAAAATAATTCAAACTTGAATTCAAAACTGATTTTGAAGTACATCTGGAGGCTGACTGTGAACTACCTTGAGAGTGAGAATCTTCTGGGGGACCTATTCTTAATGTGGTCTCTAGAATTTAATGGGTTTTCCTTCAGGAATTCCACCAAATTCTCAGAGTAAATAGCCAAGGAAGATCTCCTCATGGTCTGCCAGTGGGAGGGAAAATCAATAATAATGAAACATGCCCAGCACATTCCCCATAAGAAAGGCTTTCTCTCCAAGGATAAAGACTTTATCCATACCTTCTTCTTACTAGAGAAAGTACATTTCTTTGACTCCAGAAACCTCTAGTAGTCCTCTCACCTAAGGGGGAAAAAGAAACAAAACAAATAAGAAACATTGTGAAGATTACAGTCTAAGATCATAAACACACCAGAAGAGTGAGATACAATGATAAGATTATAGAAAGCTCCCTCTCCCTATACCTTACCACCACCACAGCAATGCGGCTCCATATAATAATAGATTAAAACTGAAAATGTAGCAACATATGACACGATCTAAAGGGGAATCTTAGAAAACTGCAAACAAAACATACACACACACTCGGACACACAATTAGAGTAATTTAAAGTCTGTCATCTCTACAGCTACCAAAAAGAAAAAAAACAAACTCACGCTTCCAAGTTGATTAGAATCATAGCGACCCCTCCTTGGGTTTTCAAGGTGGTATCTCTACAGAAGTAGATTGACCAACCTTCCTTCCTTGGAGTTGGGTTTGATCCACCAGCCTTCTGGTTAGCAGTCAAATGCTTTAAGCACTATGCCACCAGAGCTCCCATCTACAGCTACCAAAGCACAACCAATCTCACTGCTGTCAGTCAGATCCAACTGATAGCAACCTCTCCTTGGGTTTCTGAGGTAGTGTCACTATGGGAGTAGATTGCTCAATCTTCCTTCCAAGGAGTGGTTGGTGGGTTTGAGATATTAAACATAGGTCAACTCCTTGCCAGTTAACATAAACCACCAACTGTCATGTAGTCAGGTCCAACTGATAGCAACCCTTGTGTGTCATAGTAGAACTGCGCCATAGGTTTTTCAATGGATGATTTTTGAGTAGGTGTCCAGACCTTTCTTCTGGGTGGACTAAAACCTCCAGACTCCTTGTTAGCAGCTGAGTTCATTAACTGCTTGTGTCACCCATGAGCTCCATAAAACATCACTCTAGAAGCATATTTACCTCAGTTCATATTAACTGATATATCATGTTTAGCTTTCAATGTAAAATTATGAGACATGTTAAAAGGTAAATTTCAAAAGCTGACTCATAAATGAAATAGATGTTGGAATTACCAGACAAGTAATTTGAAATAAAGATGATGTATGTTATGGGAAATATGTTCTGGTGGAAAAATAGACAATAGACAAAATCAGATGTGTAAACCATGTAGGAAGAAAAAAATAAAGGAAAATTAGAGTAATCAAAACTATTCCTATGCACTGTATCTAGTTGATGCCTACTGTTTCTTATGAGGATATGGGTTAAGAATTCTTAAACAATGTCATTAACCAATAGAAAAATTTAAATTTCACCTGTTTTCCCACTAGGTGTTTTCTCTGTTCTGAGAGTCAGTCTGGATTCTCAGGTTGATTTTTATTATTTTATACTCCTTCAATCTGAGACAATATATAATGTTTTCACTATTTTTTTATGATATTGAAATTTGAAAGAATATTGTTGCTATTAGGTGCTGTGGAGTGGATTTTCAGTCATAGCAACCCAAAGTGACAGGGCCCCATAGGGTTTTCTTGTCTGTAAGAGCACCCCAAGTCAACTTAGGACTCTTGAAAGCAGATGGTGGCTATGCTAAGGTCTGAGGCAAAAACTCCATTTTTAATAAATATAAACTTTGCAAAACAGGGATACAACCTGTTATTCCTGTAACTCTCCACTGTACTATTAGAAAATTGCTTGGTAAACAATTTCAGAAAACAATGTAATTTTGTTTGCCTATAAGTTTTGTTTGCATCCTAGGAAGCCAGGTTCAAAAGAATTGTCAGAACAGATTCTTACTGAAAGGAAACATTAGAATTATGGATATTCTTTCTGCAGTCACACACAGAGGATCTCATGATTGTTTTGAGGCCAGATGATTCCAATAAAATAATTACCTTTTAAATTAAAAAATCAAATTCAGAAACGTATATAATCTCCCACCAATCAGATCTACCACACGTCTGTCTGTTGCACTGTGGTGCCTTGTGTGTTGCTGTGCAGCTGGAGACTATGCCACAGGTATTTCAGGTACTAGCAGAGTCACCCATGGTGGACAGGTTTCAGTGGAGCTTCCACACTAAGACAGGCTAGGAAGGGGCGATCCACTTCTTAAAATTGGCCAGTGAAAACCTTATGAAAAGCAGTGAAACACTGTCTGATATATTACTGGAAAGCTTTATGAATAGCTCTGAAACAATGTCTGAAAAGTGCTGGAAGATGAGCCCCTCAGGTCAGAAGACACTCAAAATATGACTGGGCAAGAGCTGCCTGCTGAAAGTAGAGTTAACTTTAATGACATGGATGGAATAAAGCTTTTGGTATCTCCATTTGCTAATGTGACACAATTCAAAAAGGGAAGAAACAGCTACAAACATCTGTTAATAACCAGAACATGGAATGTACAAAGTGTGAATCTAGGATAATTAGGAATTGTCAAAAATGACATGGAATGCACAAAGATTTATATTTTAGGCATTAATGAGCCGCAAAGGACTGGTTTTGGCCATTTTGATTCAAGCAAATGTATAATCTACTATGCTGGAGTGACAAATTGAAGAGGAATTGCCTGGCATTCACCATAATAAAGAATATTTCAAGATCTGTTCTGAAGTACAATGCTGTCAGTGATAGGATAATATCCATACACCTAAAAGGAAGACCAATTGATACTGCTATTATTCAAAATTCACACACCAACAACCAAAGCCAAAGAGTAAGAAATTGAAGATTTTTACTAACTTCTGAAGTCAGAAATTGATGAAACATTCTATCAAGATGTATTGATTATTACTGGTGATTGGAAGGTGAAAGTTAGAAACAAAGAAGAATTACCAACAGTTAGAAAATATGGCCTTGGTAATACAACTAATGCCAGAGTTCATATGATAGAAATAGACTGACTACATCTGTGGAAAGAGAAAATGGAGAAGATCAATATCTTTAGCCAAAACAAGGCCAGGAGCAGACTGTGGAACAGACCATCAGTTGCTCATATGCAAGTTCAAATTGAAGTTGAAGACAATTAAGTCCATGAGAGCCAAAATATGACTTTGATTATATTCCATCTGAATTTAGAGACCATCTGTCAAATAGATTTCACTAATTGAACACCAAAGAATAGTGGGATGACAAGATCATCATCTGTGAAGAAAGCAAAAATTCATTAAAGAGATAAGAAGGAAGAAAAGACCAAAATGAATGTCAGAACTGACTCTGAAACTTGTTCTTGGGGAGAGTGCAGCTAAAGCAAATAGTAGAAATGACAAGATGAAAGAGCTGAATCGAAGATTTCAAAGAGCAGCTCAAGAAGACAAAGTCAATTATTATCAAGAAATGTGCAAAGAGCAGGAGTTAGAAAATGAAAAGGGAAGAACACACTTGGTATTTCTCAAGCTGAAGAAAATGAAGAAAAAATGAAGCCTCAAGTTACAATATGGAAAGACTATGGGCAAAATAGTGAATGATTCAGGAAGCGTCAAAAGAAGACAGAAGGTAGGAGTTGAAGGGACATTCATCAACATAATAAAGGGCATCTACGCAAAACCAACAGCCAACATTATTCTCAATGGAGAAAGACTGAAGCCATTCCTCTTGAGAACAGGAACCAGACAAGGATGCCTGCTATCACCACTTCTATTCAACATTGTACTGGAAGTCCTAGCCAGGGCCATAAGGCAAGAGAGAGAAATCAAAGGCATCCAA
>NW_006921973.1:2655300-2655966 GCF_000298275.1 Orycteropus afer afer
GGACTGTAAAATGGTACAACCATTGTGAAAAGCAGTATGGTAATTCCTTCAAAAGTTGGAACTAGAAATACCACTTGACCCAGCCATTCCATTACTAAATATATATCCTAAAGAAGTGAGAGCCATGACAAGAACAGACACATGCACACCCATGTTCACTGCAGCACTATTTACAATAGCCATAAATGGAAACAACCTGGGTGTCTATCAACTGAGGAATAGATATCCAAACAATGGTACATATACACAATGGAATACTATGCAACCCTAAAGAATGATGTAGAATCTGCATAACACTGCATAACATGGATGAACTTGGAAGACATTATGCTAAGTGAAATAAGTCAATCACAAAAGCACAAATATTGTATTTGTCCATTATTGTGAAATCAAGGAATCATTTACCTATGGAAGGACATTTTCTTTGTTGGTTACCAGGGGTCGGAGGGTAGGGTAGGGAATGCTGTTAGATAGATAGAGATAAGTTTTGATTTGGGTTAAGAGAAGGGCAATATACAAAATGTGAGTGATCAAAATAATTGCATTGAGGAAGAGAAAGCCTTAGGTACATGGGAAATACAGACAACAAAGATGAACCCTTTTGCACATGTAGTATGGTGTTGTCAGTGAAGGCAAACATGGGTATATGGGTGGATAGATGGGTGG
>NW_006921973.1:2656066-2656529 GCF_000298275.1 Orycteropus afer afer
GGGAAATACAGACAACAAAGATGAACCCTTTTGCACATGTAGTATGGTGTTGTCAGTGAAGGCAAACATGGGTATATGGGTGGATAGATGGGTGGGCAGACTGAACTATTAGGTATGTCTATGAAGTGGGGAGTGTACCCAAGAACATGTATAAGGTTGGCAGAAAATGGTCCTGTAACTCTATGTGTATGATCTGAATTCCCAGGTGTATAGTGGAGCTGACAAGGGGCAAGGTTATGATCACTGCTTGGTCACAGACAGCTACCCAGAGGGACCAAGTAGTTGAACCAGTGGGCTCAGGACCATAGTCACAGGGGCATCAAGTTCAATTGGCAAATATACTACACAAAGCTTTGTTCCATCTCCGACTGTGGCGAGTAGCAACTGGAATCTTAAAAGCTTGCAAGCTGACATCTAGATGCAACGAAGAGTCTCTCCTTTTCCATAGCACAGAAGAATGAAG
>NW_006921973.1:2657029-2665848 GCF_000298275.1 Orycteropus afer afer
AATTGTGGTCAATGTCATGAGACAAAGTGTATGTGAACTGTTGTATGGAAAGTGTATTTGCTCTGTAAATTTTGACCAAAATCACAATTAAAAAACAACAAAACAAAACAAAACAAAAAACACCAAAGGAATATGCAGGGTCAGTGTACCAAAAATAACTGGTCAATATTCATCTATCAGGAGGTGGCATATAGTAAAAGACCAATAGAATTGAAGGAGGGAGTCAAAGCTGCACTAAAGAATTCATGAAAAACAAGGCTCCAGGAATTGACAGAATATCCACTGAGATGTTTCAACAAAGAGATGCCACATATGAAGCACTTGCTTCTCTATACCAAGAAATTTGAGACACAACCCCTTGGCCAACTGACTGGAAGAGATCTATGTTTATACCAATTCCAATGAAAGGTGACCCCTCAGAATGTGCAAATTATCAAACAGTATCATTGACATCACAGACAAGTAAAATTTTTCTGAAATTAATTTTAAAATGATTGCAGCAGTATATTGACTTCTAACTTCCAGAAATGCAAGCTGGATTCAGAAGAGAATGTGGAACAAAGGATATTGTTGCTGTTGTCAGATGGATCTTGGCTGAAAGCACAGAATAGCAGAAAGATGTTTACCTGTGTTTTATTTACCATGTGAAAGCATTCAACTATGTGGATTATAAAAAATTATGAATAATATGGAGAAGAATAGGTATTCCAGAACACTTACATTTGCTAGTGAGGAACATATATATAGACCAAGAAGCTGTCTTTTGAACAGAAGAAGGGGATACTGCATGGTTTAAAATCAAGAATTGTGTGCATCAGGGTTGTATCCTTTTACCATATTTATTTAACCTATATGCTGAGCAAATAATCCTAGACACTGGACTATATGAAGAAGAATGTGGCATCAAGATTGGAGGAAGACTCATTAACAACCTGCAGACAACAAAACCTAACTTGCTGAAAGTGAAGATGACTTGAAGCACCTACTGATGAAACGTAAAGACTGAAATATGGGTTACACCTCAACATAAAGGAAATTAAATCCTTACAACTGTACAAATAAGCAACACCACGTTAATGGAGAAAAGATTGAACTTGTCAAAGATTTTGTATTACCTGGTTCCACAATCAACACCAATGGAAGTAGTAATCAAGAAGTCAGAAAACATTTTGCACTGTCCAAATCTGATGCAAAAGACCTCTTTAAAGTGTAAAAGAGCAAAGATGTCTCTTTGAAGACTAAGATGCTCCCAACCCAAGCCGTGATATTTTCAATAGCCTCATATGCACATGAAAGCTCAGCAATGAATGTGGAAGACTGAAGAAGAGTTGATGCTTTTGAGTTCTGGTGTTGGTGAATATTGAAAGTACCATGGGCTGTCAGAAGAACTAACAAATCTGTCCTGGAAGAAGTTTAGCCAGAATTTTTCTTGGAAGTGAGAATGGCCAGATTTTATCTCATCTACTTTGATCATGTTGTGAGAAGGAACCACCCATTTCCTGGAGAACAATATCATGCTTGGTAAAGTGGAGGGTCAGAGAAAAATGAGACAGTCCTCAGTGAGATAGATTGACTCAGCAGCTACAGTGATGGGCTCAAGTACAGCAAGGATCATGAGGCTGGTGCAGGAGCAGACAATGTTTCAATCTGTTGTATATAGTGTTGCTATGAGTTGGAGCTGACTCAATGGCACCTAACAAAAACAAAATTAAAAACTAATCAGATGTAATATAATTCAATATTGCAGCCATCACCTAAATGTCAACCAATCACTGAATGGTTACTGATACTTATTTGTATTTTTCTTACTTAAACTCTCTGAACTTTCTCCTCCTTGGATAGCTTAGTTCAGAATCCTC
Organism: Orycteropus afer afer; assembly: GCF_000298275.1. Lineage (NCBI taxonomy): Eukaryota > Metazoa > Chordata > Mammalia > Tubulidentata > Orycteropodidae > Orycteropus > Orycteropus afer. The sequence goes on from NW_006921973.1 coordinate 2,658,889, forward strand.
TGGACTTTGTGAGTCCCAATTTGCAAATTGCCTTTCCCCTCAATTAAACTCTTCACTTTTAATTTCAACCGGATTCTGCCATTTTTACTCTATGACAGCTGTAATCCTTAGGGGAGAAGATCACTATGTCTACTTCTCTCCAGGGACTGCTGAGTGGGTTAGAAGGACCAACCTTTGCTACCTTTTAATTAGAGTATGACAAATGTTTTCTCGTAATTAGAATGAACTCATCCATTTTTGGCAAGAATACTACAGATATCATGTGAGGCTCTTCTCAAAGTATATCAAATGATATATCGTGTTACTTGGTGTTATTGGAGACATTAAGTTTGATCATGTGGTAAATGTGGTGTGTCCCAAGTTTCTCACCGTAAAGTTACTAATTTTCCCTGTTAGTAAGTGTCTATTGAAAGATAGGTGCCTCTGGGTGATACAAATAGTTTAGCACTGAACAACTAACCATAATGTTGACAATTCAAACCCACCTGGAGGACATTGGAAGAAATTCTGACAATCTACTTCTTAAAGTAACAGCCATTAAAACCCTCTGTAGTATAGTTCTTCACCGACCCACATGGAGTCAATAAACCAAAAAATAAAAAATAAAAAAAAAAATCTATGACCCAGAATTAACTCAATAGTTCTTTCCTTTTTGGGGGGTTTATGGGAATATACCTTGACATGAAGAAATTATCATATTTCTCATCATAGTTTTCTTTCAATAATTTTAAAATTCCTTAATGATGCTTATATTCAATAGTTAACTATACTAGTGTTGTTTTTATGTGCCCTTGAGTCAGACCCAACTCATTGGGTTTTTGAAGCAGTATCACAACGGAAGTAGTTTGCCCAACCTTCCTTTCGAGGAGTGGGTTTGAACCACCAGCTTTTTGGTTAGCAGGCAAGTACCTTAGGCACTATGCTACCAAATAACACCACCACCACCACCACCAACAACAACAACAACAATTATTTCTTCCATAATTATTAATTCAAAATTTTTCTGTAATTAAGACATGCCTCATTCTCCAATTTACAAGTTTACTATTCAATTATATATTTTTATGAACATAAATTAATTGACATTTAAAGTACTTGTAAAGCTTTACTAAGTCTTCTTTGCATCACTGCACTTGATAGTGGTTACTGTCAGAAGAGATGAGATATTGAGAGGGAAAGTTAACGATCATCCACAATAAATAAGGATGTGTAATGCAAAATTGGTATCAAATTGGGACATTTTTAGGTTAAATGATTTTATATTTATCATAGCAGTTATTATTTATTCACTCATTCATATAATAAATTCCCATCGGTTGCCCAATATAAGCCAAGGCATATACTAGTCCCTGGGGAATGATGATGAATCAACACATATACAAACACAGATTCAAGAAGCTTGCAGCCCATTGAAGGAAATCTATATGCATAAAAAATAAAATTAAATTAATGTGAAATTACAGAATAGTGCTTATATGAATAATAATAATTAAAAAAAAATGCCTAGTCAGATCTGACTCATAGTGACCCCTCCTTGGGCTTCCAAGGCCATAATGTTGACAGAGGAAGCAGCAGCAGGGATCCAGGTAAGTGGAGGGACCCAGGCCCCAACACAAAGATGCAGGGAAGTGGGGTAAAGAAAAGCCAGGCTCCCGACACAGTGAGCAGGGACAGTGATACAGGTAAGGGAGGGACCCAGGCCCCAGCCCCAAGAAGTAGGAAAGTGGCAGAAAGGAAACCTGGTGGATGACAGAGTGACCAACAGCAGTGATCCAGGTAAGGGGTGGGTGGAGGGGTTTTGAACAGCTAAGGTTTGTCGTACTGTGGTGGCTTGTGTGTTGCTGTGAAGCTTGAGGCTGTACCATTAGTGTTTCAAGGTTGCACATGGTACACAGGTTTTAACTCAGCTTACAGACTGGTACAGGCTAGGAAGAAGGAAGAGGCAATCGACTTCTCAAAGAATTAGCCAGGGAAAACCTTATGAATAGCAGAGAAGCACTGATATATTACTGGGCAACTTTATGAATAACCTGTAAACATTTTCAGATAGAGTGCAGGAGGACAAGCCCCTTAGGTTGGAAGGCTGTCAAGATATGACTGGGAAAGAGCTGCATTATCAGAGTAGAACAAACCTTAATGATATGGATAAAGTAAAGCTGTCAAGACCTCCAAGTGTTGATGTAGCATGACTCAAATTGAGGAGAAACAGCTGCAAACATCCATTAATAATTGGAACATGGAATGTACAAAGTATGAATCTAAGAAAATCAGAAGTTGTCAAAAATGAAATGGAACACATAAAGATTGTTATCCTAGGCATTAGTGAGCTGAAATGGACTGGTTTGGCCATTTTGAATCAGACAACAATATGATCTACTATGCTAGGAATCACAGTTTGAAGAGGAATTGTGTGACATTCATCATTATAGAGGATTTTTCAAGGTCTGTTCTGCAGTACAATGCTGTCAGTGATAGGATAGTATCCATATGCCTACAAGGAAGACCAGTTAATACAACTATTATTCAAATTTATGCACCAGCCACCAAAGGCAAAGATAAGGAATTTGAAGATTTTTATCAACTTCTGTGGTCTGAAATTGACCAAACAGGCAATCAAGATGTGTTAATTATCACTGGTGACTGCAATGCAAAAGTTGGAAGCAAAGAAGAATCACTGGTAGTTGGAAAATTTGGACTTGGTGATAGAAATAGCACCAAAGATCACATGATAGAATTTTGCAAGACCAACAACATATTCATTGCAAGTACCTTTTTTCAACAACACAAATGGTGGCTATACAGATGGACTTTGCCAGATGAAATACACAGGAATCAGATTGACTACATCTGTGGCAAGAGGTGATTGAAAAGCCAAAACAAGGGAGGAGATGATTGTGGAACAAACCATTAACAGCTCATATGCAAGTTCAACTTCAAGTTGTAAACAATTAGAACAAGTTCATGAAAAACAAAATATGACCTTGAATATATCTCTTCTGAATTTAGAGACCATCTAAAGAATAGAATATTGAACACCAATGACCAAAAACCAGAATTGTGGGATGACATCAAGAACACCATCCATGGAGAAAGCAAGAGGTCATATAAAAAGACAAAAAAAGAAGAAAAGACCAAAATGAATGTCAGAAGACACTCTGAAACTTGCCCTTGAGTGGAGAGTGTTGTTGTTGCTTTTATGTTCTGTGGAGTCTGATCCGCCTCATAGTGAGGTTTCTTTGGGTTTCCAAGGCAGTATCACTACAGAAATAGATGCCCAACCTTCCTTCCGAGGAGTGGCTGGTGGGTCTGAACCGCCAGCCTCCTGGTTAGCAGTCAAGTGCCTTAGGCTAAAGCAAATGGAAGAACTGACAATTTAAAAAAGCTGAACAGAAGATTTCAAAGAGTGGCTCGTACAACAAAGCAAATTACTATACTAAATGTACAAAGACCTGGAGTTAGAAAACCAAAAGGGAAGAACAAGCTCAAGATTTCTCAAGCTGAAAAAAACTGAGGAAAAACCTTAAGCCTCGAGTTGCAACACTGAACGATTCTATGGGCAAAATATTGAATGATGCAGGAAGCATCAAAATAAGATGGAAAAATACACAGAGTCACTGTATCAAACAGAACTGATTGATTTCATCCATTTCAGGAGGTGGCATATGACCAATAACCAATGGTATTGAAGGAATAAGTCAAAGCTGCACTTAAGAAATTGGGGAAAAACAAGGCTTCAGGAGTTGACTGAATACCCATTGGTATGTTTCAACAAACAGATGCCCCAGTGGAGGCACTCATTTTGTTATGGCACGAGCTTTGGAAGACAGCCACCTGACCAACTGACTGAAAGAGATCCATATTTGTACCCATTCCAAAGAAAGGTGATACCACACAGAATGTGGAAATTATCAAAAAATATCATTAATCTTGCACACAAGTAAAATCTTACTGAAGATATTTCTAAAATGATTGCAGCAGTATATTGACAGAGAACTTCCAGAAATACAAACTGCATTCAGAAGAGGATGTGGAACAAGGAATGTCATTGTGAACGTCAGATGGATCTTGGCTCAAAGCAAAGAATACTAGAAAGATGTTTACCTGTATTTTATTTTCTATGTAAAAACATTTGATTTTGTGAATCATGACAAATTATGGAAAACATTGAGAAGAATGAGAATTCCAGAACACTTAATTTTACTCATGAGGAACCTGCATATAGACCAGGAGGCTGTCATTCGAACAGAATAAGGGGACACTGCATGGTTTAAAATCAAGAATGGAGTGTGTCAGGGTTGTATCCTCTCACCATACTTACTCACTCTATATGCTGAGCAAATAATCAAGAAGTTGGACTATATGAAGAAGAATGTGGCATCAAGATTGGAGGAAGAATCCTTAACAACCTGCCATATGCTAATGACACAACTTTGCTTGCTGAAAGTAAGGATAACTTGAAGACTTACTGATGAAGATTGAAAAATACAGTCTGCAGTATGGATTACATCTCAAAAATAAAGAAAACAAAAATCCTTACAACTGAACCTATAGACAGCATCATGAAAAATGGAGAAAAGATCGAAATTGTCAAAGACTTCACATTGCTTGATTCTATAATAAACACCAATGCAGGCAGTTGTCAGGACATCATACATCGTATAGCACTAGGCAAGGTGGCTGCAAAGGACCTCCTTCAAGTGCTGAGGAGCAAAGGTATCTCCTGCATCTGACACAATCCATGATATTTTCAATCACCTCATATGCATGTGAGACTTGGACAATGAATAAGGAAGAACAAAGAAGAATTGATGCTTTTGAGTTGTGATGCTGGTGAAGAATACTGAGAGTGCAATGGACTGCTAAAAGAACTAACAAATCCGTCCCGGAGTAAGAGCAGCTGGAATGCTCCTGGGAAGCGAGAATGACCGGACTTCGTCTCACCTATTTTGGTCATGTTATCAGAAGGTACCATTCCCTGGGGGAGGATTTCAAGTAAGGTGGAGGGTTGATGAAAGAGGGAAAGCCCTTAACAAATGGTTTGACACTGTGGCTGTGGCAATGGGCTCAAGTACAGCAAGGATCGCGGAGCTGGTGCAGGACTGGGCGGTGTTTCGTTCTGCTGTGCATAGGGTTGCTATGAGTGGGAGATGACTCCACAGCACCTAACAACAACAACAACATACATGGATAACACATAATTACCTTACTTGCTACAGAGAAGAATATATGATGTTTCTAAGACAGATTTGGAGTCTAATCATGGATAAGCTTGGCAACTTCCCTGAAGTAATAGTAATAAGAAAAATATAATCTGAACGATGAGTCTTAATTAGATGAAGATGTGAAGGAAAAACATATCAGGAATCTCAAATCATATGAACAAAGACTTCAGCTTACAGCATGACATACACAAGTGCACACATGCTTGTGTACGTGTGTGGTCGATTTTATGGAAATCAATGAAATGTAAATTCAAACATGCAGAGAAATTGAATCATTAATTGGAAAGATTTTAAATAACAGAAGGACTTTTCATTTAGAGGAGTGAGCATCAGCATGATGCTAAGAAAATTATATTTTATTTAAATGTGAAAAGCAAAAAATGTCTTTTAACAGTATATAAACATTGATCTTGCAATATATATCATTAACAAGACAAACAAAACCACTCTTACTTATTCTCCTTATGGTAAATCTTCCCAATAATGTGAAATAAACAAAAAAGGATATATATTGGCAAGCTGGAGTTGATACTAATATTACTGTTATTAACAACTGATGACAAAATTGTCTACTTGTGTCTCTACTCAAAAAAAAAAAAAAAGCCTATTTCTCAAAGGAGTTAAAAAGTAAAGATAAAAAATAAGAATGTACAGAAAAACAATAAGAATCAAATCCATATTCCTCTATCAACAACTTTTCTACATAGAAAATATGATAAGTGATACAATTATTAATTTAATAATTGAAATAAGGAAAAATGCTGAGGAATAAATTCTTAAGAGCTTAAGAGTGAAAGACAAAGTGCTAAACCATTCACGTTACAAAAAAAAAAAAAAAACCTAAGATGTAAGAGAATTATCGTATTATTTTATGGAAAGACTCTTTAAAGAATGTTATCTATGCTTCCCAAACTTAGAGAACCTGATTTTTCAATGAAAATTGTAATCATTATATTAAGAAAATGACAAAACATTATAAACTTCACCTAATATAATAAATGATTCAAAGAATCACTGAAGGATTACAAAATAAAAATAAACAAAGATAAATGATCCTTGAGAGATTTTGAAACTTATAAAACTATTTTATGTGATGAATTGGATTATGCATAACACAAAGGACATTTTAATAAAATCAGAGAGAACAACAACAAAAAAAAGTAACCTAAAACAACAAACCATCTGTAGAAAACTGCTGACATCACAAATTATTGAAAAACAAAATAAGAATTGTTTAAAAATGCTACTTAAGAAAAAGGAAAACTATCCACACACACAAGTTAGCTCCCAACCACCACTGTACAAACATAAAACAAGTAAAAAATAGGTAAGGAAAAGTTTGTCTGATTAAGATGAATTCTATACACAGTAAACAATGAAAATAAAATAGAAACTTTTATGTTTTGGTTACTTAGTGCCACTCTAACAGAAGATACCTCACATGGGATGGCTTTAACAAACAGGAGTTTATTCTCTTACAGGTTTGGAGGCTTTAAGTTTGGATGCAAAGTGCCAGGCTCTAGAGGTTGGATGAAAGTCCCTCAAACTTGGGCTTCAGATCTGCCTCCTGCTCCCAGCCCACTGAAGCTGGAGGCTTTTCTTCACTCAGACAGCTGCTGGCTGCTGAGGCTGACAAGCCCAAGGTTGACAAGTAAAGTAGCACAGTCCCAATGTTACCAAACCATGCGGCATGCCATTAATTCAAGTCCAGATGAAGTCCGAGATTAGCAGGACATAG
>NW_006921973.1:2666583-2668509 GCF_000298275.1 Orycteropus afer afer
GCCACCAGAGCTCTCTCCATAATATATAATATGGCACATGTTAAATGAGACTTTCTCGTTCCAAATGAACAAGATATTTTAGAAAATAGTATCCAGTATACATTGGTCATAGCAGAATGCCCAGTAGTTTTATAGCCCACTGAAAGCACAGTAAACCACCACAAATTGCCTAGAAGATAATTTTTCAAAATTTGTCAAGGTTTCTAATAAAGTACAGGTGCCTTCATAGATAAGTTCTATATATTCAAACAAAGAAAATAATTTAACATTTAGACAATTAGTTATATAAAATAATGCATTAGTGCATTTTTAATAACAAAATATGATAAATAGCAAAAAATTACCTTCTAACAGAGGTATTTTTATTTAAATCAAAATTTGATTTATTGATATAAAATAATATTAAATAAAATCATATATTTGCAGAATTAATGAAAACTAGTGTTTCTAAAAAACAGAATATTTATTACAGTATGATGCTAAAAAGTAATAACATTTCATAAAATCTAAATAACAGAATATATACTTTTATGCTTATGTATATATAACAAATAATGGATAAATATAGCTATATGTGCATCTCTATCTATGTATCTATCCATATATCTTTACTCATAACTGTGCCTTGAAGAAGTTCTTACATGGTATAAAGAGTTAACATTAACATATTGATTGCTAACGAAAGATTGGAGATTCAAGTCTACTGAGAGGAACCTCAGAAGAAAACACAGTCATTGAAAATGCTTTGGAGCACAGTTCTAATCTTAAACATGTAGGCTCACCATGAGTCAAAATTGGTTTGATGGCATGTTTTTTTAATACACTGAAAAACTGATTTATTGTACAATCTTATTAACAAAAGTTGACTTTAAGTAGTTAAACTATGGCTGATCAATTTTTATCTTTGCATTTTTATGTGGTTTTAAAATTTATTAGAATGAATTTTTCCTACAATGAATATTTATTATTTTTATAATCTCAAAATACAAATAGAATATTTTAATAATCTGATTTAGTCTTATTTCTTTGAATTGCAGTCACAAAGTCTGAGGGATAAAAAAAGTAAAAGGAGTGCTAGAAAGATAAAGTTCAATCCTTTATCTTCTTTATTCCCATAATCTTCAAATATTTTGAGATGGTTCCCAGGTGTTTGCTAAAGCAGTCTGAACAGGAAAGTACAATAGTAGGTCAAATCCTTGAAACAACCACAGTCAGTCTACCTCAATGAACTAGCTGGGTTCTCTGATTTCTTCTTCTGTGGGGAAAAAAAGAGATGTGTTTAGATCAATTTTATATTTTAAAAAATCCTTCTTCGTTTTTCACAGTTGGGATTCTGACTTTAACAATTTGCATAAATAAGTCTTGACTTCCAATATGATCCTTCAAAACACTTTCCAGATAAAAGACTAATGATTGGCCAGTGGTCAGGGTATATATTATTTCCACTAAGAATGCAACTTCTAGTACACAAGGTGGTGTAGACATTAATTAACAACTTGCCTGGAGTCAGCCAAATGATGCTAAAACAACCACAACACCATGAAAATGTTTAATGAGTTTTACAAATGATAGGTCAATTATTACGTTATATAGGGAACTCTGGTGGTGTAGTGCCTAAGGCATTTGACTGTTTACCAGAAGGCCACCAGCCTACCCTGGGAAGGAAGACTGGCCAATCTACTTCCATAGAGATATGCCTCTGAAAGCCAAGGAGGAGTCGCTATGAGTCAAATCGACTCAACAACAGTGAGTTTGGTTTAACAGAATCCCACATAAATGATAACAGGAAAGAGCTATAGTAAATGGCATACATATTTTGCAGAATTATAAAAAGGACTGAGAAACAGACTCATGGCTTTACATTTAAGAACAATTCTCAAACCATAGCAGAGACAAAACTCTGCCTCGGTCAAGATAATGACTTCA
>NW_006921973.1:2668908-2669826 GCF_000298275.1 Orycteropus afer afer
AGAGGTCTCTATGAGTCGGGTCTGACTCGATGGCACATATCAACAACAATAGTTGTTAATTGCTGTCGTGTTGTGTTGTTGTATATATACATATATATGTATTTGACAATGCATGCATACATATCCAGTTGTCATTTTACACAATATGTAATATATAAACCCATTCTGGGTGGCATTAAAATAAACTGATATCTAATTCTTGTATTATTTGCAGAGGTTAAAGTACTTCTTTAAGAAGAAAACTTAGAGGAATATATAACTTTGGAGTCAAAAACATTTATTACAGAGGATACCACATACGTAAACAACAAGGAAACATTTTGATTCATTACAGCTAATAATCTAAGAGACAGAATTAATCTATTGTAAGAATTCAGTCTCTGGAACCTGACTCTTGACAGGAATACTGGCTGTATCATTTACTAGATGTGTAAAATTGGGAAAATTACTGAAATTCTCTGTTGTTGCTTCCTTATCTAGAAATGAGAATGTAAAATACCTACTCTATAAAGTTATTGTGACAGTTAAATGTGTTATATGTCCATTGCTTATGACACTGACTAATATTCAGTAAACAAAGTGTAATTATGAGCTAGTATTTTTATCTAACATAAATATCTTCTATAAATTAATTTAAAAATACATACACATTTATGACAGAGGGATAAAAGGCTAAAGATACCTAGAAGAAATCTACAGAGAGGAAGAGAGTCTCATTTAAGTTTTAAAAGTATTCAATCTTAGAAGAAAATACATGAAAATTAATGAAAATATGAGATTCTGTGAAACACTAACCTGATTGGTAAAATGTAGAAAGTCTCACATTGTCAAATGTTGGTGCGCCTGTAGAACAATAAGCACTCTTTTGTATTGTTAGAGTAGAAGACATACAAAATACAGAAATTAAATAATCTAGAG
>NW_006921973.1:2679741-2709202 GCF_000298275.1 Orycteropus afer afer
GCGGCATGAGATGGAAGAAAACCAGGAGACTGGCTTGCCTATCAAGAAAACTGACAACTGTAACACTTGTCCAGGAAGTTTCCCAGAAAGGTCCAGAGGTAGAAGACCCAAGCAGGGCCTGGTGTCAGAGTCAGAAGTTGTCTTGATTAAGAACTGTGTTCTGAGTTGTTGTTCCTGTTACTTCTAAGTTGATAATGATTTTGGTTGTATCCTGTTGCTTCCCTAATAAATCCTGTGAATTCTGTGTGTCCACTGCAGTGAGTTATTGAATACAGCAGAGAAGTAGAGAAAAACATGAGGGATAGCTCTGCCGGAATTGGTGAAAAGTTTGGAGAGATGAGGCAGGCCTGACCTTCACCTCATAGGAATCAGCATCCAACTGTTGATCTTGACTCTCCTTCCTCCTTATGAAGTTGTTGTTGTTGTTGTTATTTGCCATGGAGTTGGTCCCGACTCATAGCGACCCCTCCTTGGGTTTCCGGAGGCAGTATCACTACGGAAGTAGGATTGCCCAACCTTCCTTCCGAGGAGTGGAAGGAAGGTTGGGCAATCCTACTTATGAAGTTAGAGGAGGTGAAATGCCTCCACTATGTCATTTGTACAATTATAAATATAGAAAGAAAACTATTATATTATTAACATTAATTAATAATATTAACTGGTCAACAATAGAAATCAGATACTTTTAAATTAGATTACAATGTTTACAGACAGAAATAAGATATAGGCTCATCATTAGTTCCAAAATTACAAATTTGTTTGATTTTATTATTTAATGTTTCAATAGAAAACATATGTTTTAATTGCATGCATAATTTTATTTTAATAATTTATAAATGCTACTTAAAGTTTTACTGGTATTCAAAATCATTTCATTTTCCCTTTTCAGAATTTTTATGAAAATGAACAAATAAACTTCACTGGACCAACTTAGGTGCCTATAGTCCAAAAAAAATGCTTTTGCTTTTATTGCTAGGTGTTGCTGAGTTGGTGCCAATTCATAGAAACCCTATGCACAGCAATATGAAACACTTCTCAGTGCTGTGTCCTTCTCACCATCCTAGCTATAGTTAAGTCCATTCTTGCAGCCACTGTATCAATCCATCTCATTAAGGGTCTTCCCTTTTTGCAGACCCTTTACTTTACCACCGAGATATCCTTCTCCAGGAAACGGATCCTCCTGATAAACTGAATAATGTACAAGAGACAAAGTCTGGCCATTTTTGCTTCTAAGGAGCATTCTGGCTATACTTTTTCCAAGACAGATTTGTTCTTTCTTATGGCAGTCCGTGGTATATTTAATATTCTTCACCAACACCAAAATTAAAATAATTAGTTCTTCTTTTGTCTTCCTTACTCTTTTCTTCAGCTTTCACATGCATATGAAACTATTTAAAAGACAATGGCTTGAGTAAAGTGCACCTTAGCCTTCAAAGTGACATATTTGCTCTTTAACACTTTAAAATCTTTTGCAGCAGATTTGCCCAATGAAATATGTCTTTTGATTTCTTCACTGCTGCTTCCATGGGTGCTGATTGTGGATCCAAGTGGCATGAAATTCTTGACAGATTCAATCTTTTCTCCATGTAGCATGTTGCTTAATGATCCAGTTGTGAGGAATTTTGTTTTCTTTATGTTGAGGTGTAACCCATATTGAAGACTATAGTCTTTGATCTTCATCAGTAAGTGCCTTAAGTACTTAGGGACCTGTGCTCAAATAGATATAATTTTATTGTTGTTATGACAAACAAATAAATAAAATAAATGTCCATCTTAAGAAGAGTAGGAAAATAAATTGTGGTACATTCCATATAATGGAAAGATTTAATTTATAAAGTATGTGTGGATTTAAGTGTGTTTTCATATTATACAACTGTGCATACAACTGTGTACACAGATAGTGTATACAATAGTATACACTATTGTCTAGCTAAAGTAATTCACAGTAAAATTTTACAAACTTTGTGATTTAACTAAAGTGTAAATCAATGTTTTTATGTAACTATTAGGTTGCATTTGCAAGGTGATATTTGATAACTGAGATTTTCTTGCTGTAATAATTATAGATAGGCATTCTAAAGAGATTTTTAATAGCCGATTGTTTTAGTTTAAAGTGAGATATTATATAAAAAACAAACTCCTAAATTATATTTCCAAAGCAAATGTGATCACTGAAAAATATGTTATTATACTGCTGTTAGATAATTCTGAAATTACCCTGACTAGCTGATTAATGAACAAATAATATATTGGATAATGTAAGATATGTATTTTCTTGGGGTTCATTATTCTTATCATATTCTTTTATTCCGCGGAAATGAATCAATGTAACTATTAAATATGTAGTTTTCTTAACATTGACTAGAAGTTAACATAAATCTATGTTAACATAGTTTTCCAAGATTCATTTTTGTATCCACTATTTGTATCTTCCTTAATTTTGGTGAATCCAGTGGCTTATAGCTTCTTCAAATTTATGAACACAAGTCATGAAAAAGATGATATGGGGAGGATGTACTACTTAATAAAGTGAATGTAAAGTTAACATATGATTCTCAAAATGAGAAATAAGAAAAATAAGAATTGTATCAGTAAATATAGAGTATGTCATACTATTTTAACAGCACCAAACAAAGCCTTGGTGACTTAACACTAGAGTTTATTTCTCTCTTACACAAAGCCCTTACACATATTACTACTCATATTCATCAGGTCAGCTGTCTTTCATGTCAGCAATCCAGGTCACTTGGGTCTTGTATCCCTTCCAATTCATCTTGCTTTTAGTATTATTTTAAAGTAAAATAAAGTGTTAAAATGATTTTGCTTTAGCTTTTGGATGCTAAAAGTGCACATATCACTTCTCTCAAAACCTTTTGCCCAGAACTAATTACATGGTCCCGCTTACCTTCAAGTATTTGTAAGAAAGTTCTGGACATACAGGTGTCCAAAGAAATTGAACTTCTACTATACGATTATTAATTTTTATTAGTTTGTTTCTCAGAGAATGATCAAACAAAATCTAATGAAGCCAAAACACTATATATATGTGTGTGTGTATATATATGTGTATGTGTAAGAATAAATTGAAAATCTTGAGTGCAATATACTTGTAAGCATGCTCAAAATCCATTCTTATGAAATTTACAGCTATTTACTTATGTGTACTAGTGAAATAAGGTATTTTACATGATTGTACAATGGTTAAGTGTTTGCCTGCTAACTGAAATGCTGTTGGTTCTAACCCATCAGATACTCTGAGATAGATAGAAGTAGTGATCTGTTTCTGAAATGATTACAGACTGGGAAACTCTATGAGGCAGTTCTATTCTGTTATACAGTACCGCTATGAGTCAAAATCAATGCAGTGGCACACAATAACACCAACTACAATTCTTTGTGTTGCAGTGAATTACTAAATATAGACCTTTTAGCCATAGTCCTCCATTTTGTGATGTATCATAAATCCTACTTTTTATGCTTGTGTTTATGGTCCCATTTTGGAGTGAGTTGACTGTTATGTTAATGAGATAGAATTAGGGTGAGGCGTACCTTGAGTCACCACCTTACTAGAGGATCAATTCACTGCCCTTATTTCCCATGAGGATATGATCTGCATAAACTATACATAAATACTCTGGCAAAGTTTTCTATCTTGCCCTGGATCCTGCATCTGGTTCTTATTCTCTGATTTCCAGTTCTTGGAATTTGAACCAGCAGTCTATTGTCTGACCTAATTCACCACATCCAACAGCTTTGTGAACCAGCAGGCTTTCATTTGACTTGCTGATTTGTGTTCATCATCCCCTGCAACCATGTAAGTCTGGAGAGTTCTCCAAACTGATGCCTGACCCCTGGGTTTGGGACTTCCCAGCTTCCACAACTTCATAAGCCATTTCCTTGTTGGTTTGTGAGTTCTGTGAGACATTGCTGAAAATTATTGAATACTATGACAGGAGAAATATGGAACCCTGAGACATCGCTCGTCTGTCAGTTTGTCCTACTAAGGTGGCTTACATGTTGTTTTGAAGCTGAGGACTTTGCCACTGATATTTCAAATACTAGCAGGGTCACCCATGGCATTCTACTTCCATAGAGATACTGTCTCAGAAACCCAAGGAGGGTTCTCTATGAGTGGAGTTTGAGTTTTTGAATTCAGACTTGTGAGCCAGCTGCCTTTTGTTTTATTTGTCAATTTGGGTTCATCTGCAGCAAGATGAGTATGGAAAAACTTCCGGACTGATGCCTGACCCGTGGATTTGCAATTTGCCATGCTCTGGAACCAAAAGAGCCATGTCCTTGGTGGTTTATGAGTTGCAATGAATCACAGAATCCTAAGACAGGAGGGAGAGTACTGAGGCAGAAGGAGTAGTTGATGGTAGAGATGATGCTAGAGGTGATGGAATTTGGAAAGGTTGGACATTTGGTACATCTTTAATCTCACCCTCATAGGGACTAGCTTTTAGCTGATCCCTCTAAAATAAATTAGTCATACATTCTGATAATTTCAAAAACCTAAGAGTTGATAGGGTTAGTGCACATCATACTACAAGAGTCCTGCATAAATTCATATTTTAAATTTACAAATCTCACCACTTGAAAGATACTGATGTAATACAAGTTCTAGGTTTATTTACATTTGAAAATCATATTTCTATCTTACATATTTCATATTCTGTAGTACCATGAAAAATGCCAGTCATAATCACTTCTAAAGAAATCAATGATCCAGGAACTATTACAAGCTTGCTGTGTAAATCTAGCTATAATATTTCATCTTGCAAATTTTAATTTAATACTCAATAAATCGAGGATCATTATAACTCTTGTAAGTACTTTTCCATGTTCTGTGACCATGGAATTAAATTCTAAAATTAAGATATCATATTTAATATGCTTTTAAGCATGTTTTACAAAATAAACTCTGTGAACTTACAGTCTATGACCAAATGGAATGTTATGTTAGCAGAGAGCAGATCAAAATGGCGTGACACTTCTACTTCCCTATTGAGTTATTTAATTGACCTTGCCATAGATATTTAAGAATATGTACTTATGAATATGAATACTCAGATTTACTGTCTTTAAAATTATACATAATACTTTCAAAGACAATTGTAGATAATAACATAAACTCTATAAAGACTGTACATTGCATACACTAGTGTACAAAAGACCTATTGATTAGACCCTAAAACTAGACTTAATTAATAAGATATTTCTCATTTTTTATTTTTTAATATTTTAATTTGCATTTGCTTTCTCCTTGTCCTCCCTTTCCTTTATTTCTTCTACATTTTCTAAATAGAATTTTGTCCTTATCACTTACCTGACATGTCTTTTATCACTTGAACTCCATGTTGTCAAATACAATGGTCATTTCACTAGTCTTAGTTCAGAAATTCATTCAGGAATGTCTAATGCATTCTTTTTTTTCTTCCTGCTTCTTATAATTTTTTTCTCTCTTGATTTCTGTTACATAACTCTGTTCTAATTTTTCTTCCTTAGCATTGATTACATTTCTTATCATCAGTTACTGTAATTCCTCTTTTTCTTCTGACTTCTAACATATAAATGCCTCAACATTCTGTCCTGGATTCTGTTCTTCATCAATGTGATCATTTTTAGAATTTTCATCTTAAATATTTATCTGTATACTTATGAATCGCTAAGTTATATCTTCAACTCTACTGCATTTGTGAACTCTAGGTCTTAATATTGAAATGCTAGAATATCTCTCTAAGTAGACAGGTCCTCCGAGACCTGCTCTTTTCCAGTCTTCCACACCTCAGTATTTGACATATCATCCCCATTTTGTTAGAATACAATTAATATCTGTTTGATTCTTCTACTTCCCTCGCCTTTCACATCTACTCCTTTATCAAGTCCTGCCAACTTTACATCCAGAGTTTATCTAAATTTCCACATTTGCTTATATACTATTCTATTGTTGTTGTTCTGGTAGCATAGTGCCTAGGCACTTGACTGCTAACCAGAAGGCTGGCAGTTCAAACCCACCAGCCACTCCTTAGAAGAAAGTTTGGGCAATCTACTTGCATAGTGATACCACCTTGGAAACCAAAGGAGGGGTTGCTATGAGTCAGGTCCGACTCAATGACACATAACAACAACAGCTGTTGTACAAGTAATCTCTCTCTCTCATCTGAACAAGTGCAATTACCTCCTAAGTGTTCTGCTTACTTCTATGCTCCCTAAATCTTTTGTGTAACTGAAGTATTCTTTGACATACATATATATGCATATATATGTATACATATATATATCAGATTTGTCAAGTCCAAGCTTAAAACTCTCTATGTTTAGAATAAAAGAATAGTAAATAATAAATAAAATGATAATCTCATTTAGAATAAAATCAAAGCCCTTTGCCTTGGACTATAAAGATCTGCATGATATGACCACTGGGAGCATCTCTCACCTCATATACTGTCAGATTCTCTTTTACATGCTAGTCTGCAAATACTCTATCTTCTCCTACCCCCATTCTGGAACATGTAAAACTTATTTCTATCTTGGTGTTTTCTTGCTGTCTCTCCTTCTTATATAATCTTTCCTCCAATTTGTCCACTTGGATTAATTTATTATCCAAGACTCAGCCTTATATAGTCTTCTCAGAGTGGCTTCCCTTTCATACCCAATCTAAAATATGACACCCACCCAAGTCCTAGTTACTCTCACATTACTCCATCTCATTTCTATTATCTGAAATTTTCTTGTTTTTATTCTAAGTAATATTGTTTACTCATTTTCTTTCTCTCAGTCGCTCTAATGTCTTTTACTGGAAAACAAGGTTTGTCTATAAACTCTATGACCAGCATAAGAAGTTCAATAAGTCTTAGTAGAATTAATGAATAATGTACTTGAATCTTCAAAACACTTTGTTATGTGTAAATTTAAAAAGACACCATCAATATTCATTTTAGTATAAATGATTGTGTAGTAACCAACAAGATAAAATGTCCAGTGAAAAGTTAATGAATTAGAAATGTAATGAGAAAAATAAACTATATTAAAAGATAAGCAATTATGTGTTTATTATTGTGGCAATATGTGTAATTATTGTGCAGCTTTAATTTTAAATATTACTTTCTAAAAATAAAGTATACAACAAATACAATATGAATACACCTGTGTTCTTTCCTGATTCCCTCCTTTGTTCATTCTTTTTCCTTAGCTACAGTTCTCAGCAGTACTCTTTCTTTTGGCACCTTATTCCTTGTTTCGTTTTGTTTATTGATTAATCCCTCAACTTGATAATAAACTGTATTAAGGATATTATCATATGCTCTGGTTTACTATAGGTGCACAGCCAAGCACAGAAACTTATATATAAAAAATTGTTGGATAAATAATTCTTGAATAAATTCATGAATGTGGAAAGTGATTATGCACATGAAGTATTTTCTATGCCATTATCTATAATCACTGAAATCATAATCATACAAAGCCCTGCACAAATTCTACAAAGTTATGCCTTGTATAGAAGTGATCTATCCTTTCCTTGAATATTTATGGGTTTTTCATGGACCATTTTTGGTACCATCTATACTGCCAAGGCATTTGACTGCTAATCAGAAGGCTGATGGTTCAAACGCACCAGCCACTCCTGGGAAGGAAGATTGGGTAATATTCTTCTGTAGTGACACTGCTTCAAAAACCCAAGGACTCAATGTCAGTGAGTTTTGAGTATCATATTGTCAGCATTTTTATAAATATGTTTAAAAGCAAGAATGAGTAAATGATTTGGACAAGCCATCTAATTATTAAATACCATAAACTGAGACTTAAACACAAGATTTTTCACTCTAGATTTGCTGCCTTTAAAATGGTCACATTTTGTAAACTGAGTTGAAGTACTGTGATAAATCAAGGTTCTAAGCTAAACTCTGACAGCTATCTCCAAGTATCAGTCTTTCCAACATGTCCATTGTCATTGATTAGATGCTGACTCATAGTGACCCTGCAGTAGGGAGTATAACTGCGCCACAGGATTCCTAAGGCTATAAATCTTTATGGAAGCAAATTGCCTCTGCAATGGCTAACAGCTGAATGTTTTAACCACTACACCACTAGAGCTCCTATAGAGGATGCAAGTAGATGTAAATGAGAACCAGCTCAGAAAGTAAAATCTTCACTGAGTGCTTTGATGAAACATTTTTAGTGTTCCAGCATTACTGAGTTACTTCACACTAGGTTTTGGAAAACTTTTCTATAAAAGGCCAGACAGTAAATATTTTAGATTTACAGGCCATATGGTCTCTATTGCAACTACTCAACTCTGCCCATTTTAGCAAGAAAATGGCCACAGAGTATATGTGAATGAATGGTCATGGCTGTAGTCCAATTAAACTTTATCTACCAATTCAGGCAGTAGGCCAAATATGGCCTGCAGATGGTAGCTTGCTGACCACTAGTTCATACAATAATTGTAGTAATTATGAATATTCCAATGTTTTTAATTTGTTTGCTGAAAATATTTTCACATTTAAATGACATTTAGTAACCCTGAAGCAAGTTGAAGCTATTAACATTCAGCAGAAAGAATTAAATTTGTTGTTCTAATGAAGAGGGAGATAGTCATGATAGGCAGTAAAGCAAGATGCATGTTCATTAACTGAAGAAATATCTACCCCTACTGATAGTAGTTTGTATGCTTGCACTGAGAAAAACAAATAGCAGCATGTGGGTAATCTATGTACAGTGGGTTGCACTCCATTTGGTCACAAGTTTATAGTATCTGAAATAAACATTTTATACAAATTTTAGGAAGTTGAAAACATCAGTACATATTGATTAATATAAATCATTACTTGTCCAAAAGCATAAATTAGGCCATTCCTACATCATGTCTTTTGTGTATACTATTTCCTCTCTCTGGACTTTTCTTTGTTCAGCTTTTCCCATGAAAACAGTTACAACATGATAATATTAGCAATAGAATGGAAACATAAGTCCTAATTGCGTGTTAATAATATTAATATTGATATCATTTACCAGCTCCTTTTTTTTTTTTTTTTTTCAGGACTCAGCTCTTCAAAGAGGACATCCTTATCACTCTATAGCACTCCACCATCTGTTGATCTCTAGTCCATTATTTTGTTGAGTTTCCACAAAAACACTTTTCCCTATCTGAAACCATCCTATTTATTTGTTTGCTGCATATTGTTCCACAACTAAATATATACGACTCATGAGGAAGTGTAAGGTTTGCCCTGTTCATAGTGATATTCTCAATGATCGACACATGATTAACATTGAAGGAAAATTCTAATCTCTGTGAGGTAGTTATGTCCTGGTTTTCTACCACCCATAACATCCATCATAGATAAGCTAGTTTCTGAAGAGGATCTAAACAACATTTACTTTGGACAGATTAGGGATAGCTTAGATTTTCTTAAATGTTTTCAGTAATGTGTTTTGAGTAGTAAAGCTGAACGAAAGAATATTCTCTATCTTCATAGATCAGATGTCACAGTCAGATGGATCATTTTTGGACTCAGAAATTTATCTATTTTTGTCTACGGGAAACTTTATCATACCAGTTCTTGGCTCTCTCCCAAGTTCATGTTAGTGTTCCAGCATGAAGTTCCAGCTTTTACGGAACCATTTGGAATAGCAAATAGAGAGGAAATTTGATTTTAACTCAAGCGCCAATTCTGATGGATTGGTAGTGGCTGTTTAGAGCATTAAAGTGAGAAATATTCTGAAGCCACATCTGGGATCAGCTGGAGAGTGTGCCTTGGTGGAGTAGTGATGTGTGGGGCAGAGGAGAGATTGAGCCATGATCTGCATAGTGCATATTTCACATCATTAAAAAATAGATGTGTGGTGGCACAGTGCTTAAGGCATTTGACTGCTAACCAGGAGGCTGGTAGTTCAAACCTACCAGCCACTCTTCAGAAGGAAGGTTGGGCAATTTAATTTCATAGTGATACCGCCTCAGAAACCCAAAAAGGGGTTGCTGTGAGTCAAAATCAACTCAATGGTAGTGAGTTTGAGTTAATCTAAATACATTTTTCAAAAGGCAAGTTTAGCACTATTGTTAACATAGCATTAGTTCTTTTCCTTTTACACATAAATGGATATTTACTTTGATCTTTTCATTCTTCTTGTTTACTGTTAGAATTCAGATGCCCAAGATATTTCCACGTTACATTAGTTATTAATATGAGTAGCTGTTGCTTGATCAAATTTGTAGACTCAAAAAACCATAAATAGATTAAAAATTTAATGTGGTAAATATTTCAATTCTATTTTGTGTTAACTTTTAAATAGTTATAAATAGTTACAAGGAAACCAAATGTTAACTAATGAAATATTAACAGCATAGCAGAAAATATGAAAACATAATTGAACTACAAGGAAAATGACATAAATATCATATAATATCTGGACACTTTTTACTACCATTACATTGTTTATTGTGGATGGCATGTTTTAATGGCCATCTGTTCTATACCCACAGTGCTACATGTCATTAAGGCACTAATTTACTATCAGAAGCAGAAAAAAAAGGAATGCACATATTTTAAGTTTCAGCCACGTCCCTTATGTTAGAAAATACAATATAAAAATTACTCTCATGAGATGTAAGTTATCTGTGATCATTGAGAGAGTATCTTTAATTGTAAAAAAAAAAAAAAAAGTGGACTCAATTTATCCTCCTTTATTTCCATGTGGCTGAATGTGAAAGCTGGAATTTGTAGTCTATTAAGTCCAGAAAAGGGATATGGCATAAGGTGAATCAGAAGTTGATATCTGGAAGATTTTGAAAATGGAGATATAAGGTTATGGCACAACTAAGGACTACTAACATTTAAATCTACTGAATGACATTTTTTGCCCAAGAATCAAAATATCTGGGTTAGAAAGATCCCATATGTTAATTATCCAAATAATAATTTATTTGAATTACCTTCAAAATATCATCATTAAATGATAACTGATCAAAATGACTGTAAACTTGAATTTAAAAAAAAATAATATATATATATATATATATGTATGTATGTATATAATCAATATGTATGTATATATATAATCAACACCTTTAAAACAATACTGTAATTATCAAAAAAGAGTATTTTAAAAATAAATGAGTTATGAATTATGCCACAGAGTATTACTTAATATGGCCCTTCTAGCCTTGGTTTTCATGGTCTTTGTGACTCCCACTAGATGATTGGGTAGGAGTAAGCAAATCTTAGGTGCTTGTGGCCCACCAATGGGATTTGATAGCTTGCTAATAATGTAAATAAGGTGCATGGTACCCTTGAGATTGTAGGATCATGCAAATAAGGTATATGGAACCCTAAAAGGGGAAATGGTCAGTTTTGACATCGTTAGGCTTAAAATGAGCCATACTGGAGGCAGAAATGGGGGCTCTCACTACCATCAGGAAAGAAAAGCAAGGAGTAGAGTGCATCCTTTGGACTTGAGATCCATGGGCTGAACTTCCTCTATCCAAGGGACAAAGAGAACAGTAACAGTTTTTTTTGGACAGTGAGAGAAGGACGGAAGCTGGACCAGAGAAACATCAGAAGCAACCCTGGCAGCAGATCTCGGCAGCAGAGGTTGGTACAAGAGAGCAGGGGTTTCTGGAGAAAGGAGCAAGAAAGCTGAGTGTCTTCAGCCAGGAGCCTCTCTGGTAGTGAGGTGCTTCTCTGGGCACCTATTGACAGAGGTGAAAGGGCTTTGTAGTACTTTCCCAAACAGAGCAGAAGACAAGGGGTCTCAGGAATGAAAAGCCAAGGCCAATTCCTGTAGCTTAGCTGAGAAGAGGCTGTCCTGATCAAAGAACTGTATCTTCATTCATTTCAGAGCGTGAATTGTAACCTGTTAGTTCCCTAATACACCCTATAATAATGAACAGTATCTCTTAGTTTTGTGTGACCATTGCAACAAATTATCAAACCCAGTAGAGCAGTAGAGAGAGCCATGGGAGGGATGATTGGTGTCTGAATTGGTGAGAAGTTTGGAGGGTAGCAATATGTCTGACCTCTGATTCTTAGAAATCAGCCTTGGGTTGATTATGTTGATGGTGATTCTCTCTCCCCTTCATGAAGTTACAGGAGGTGAGATGATGATGACAGTGCCACACCTTTTTTACAGGAACATAATATCAGTCCACTCTCAGAAAAATAGTTGTCAGTATTGATGGGCTATCGTATGAACATGCACACATATCACATTTTTGTATTTTGCCTTCAAGGCTAAAACAACTTGTCCTTAATTCATACCTCTCTGGCAGAATAACAAAGAAATTTGTCTTAGAAGAAGTACAGCTGGAATGCTCCGTAGAAATGAGGACAGTGAAACTTTGTCTTTCATACTTTGGTCATGTTTTCAGGAAGGACCAGTCCCAAGAGAAGGCTATCATCCTTAGTAAAGTCAGTAAAAAGAAGAAAACCCTCAACCAGATGTACTGGCACAGTGGCTACAACAGTGAGATCAAGAACAGTAACGAATGTGAGGATGATGAAGGACCAGGCAGTATTTCATTGTGCTGTGCATAGGGTCGCTATGAGTCAGAACTGACTTGATAAGACCTAACAATAACTATATACCTTTCTGTAGGCCAGAATTGTAAACCATCTAGGTCTGCCAGTATAGGCTTTATCATTTTGCATAATTTAAACTGAAAAATAAATTCCTTCATATGGTAGGCTGAAATATAACTACTTATGACTTTAAATTACAAATTCTCTACTTTGGGATCACACAACTCAAATGTAATGTATCTTCTATCCAATGGTTTATGAAATATTTGACAATACATATCATGTTTTTGTATTTATTATGGCCTTTATGAATATACACTAATCTATACAATATCTTCCCTAAAATGTGATGTTTATAATGTCATAAATTAAATGGCAAGAAAAATATCTCCAATCTAAGCATATGTCAATGAATTTACCTCCAAAATTTACTGTCTCGCAATTCTGACAAAAAAAAAAGATAAGTGTAAAAAATATTTATGGAGTATAGCCTGATGATTATGTAGTCTATATACCCATTAAATAATTATACAATCTATTTTTGGATATTTAAAGTATTCCCATAAGATTACATTAACTTCCTTTTACTTTGGCCATGATACAAAGGGACTAAATTGACAAATGGTAAAAAAAAAAAAAAAAAAAAAAACAGAAACATAAAACTAATCGTTGGAAATTTGCCAGACTATTTTATTTTGTTTTAATTACATTTGAATATATTAGCCATTCTACATCAGTTTCCTATAGGATAATGTACCTTCACATGGAGTTACAAATATTCTTGGAGACATATTTTGGCTCACTTGTTCAAAGAAAATATCACTTTGTCCCACATGTTCTGGGTGCAGGGATCATACTTAGCTTAACCTTACTTTATTCCTTTATTCTCTCATCTATTTTAAATATTTATCCAAAAATGTTTAAGTCATTTTAAAGAAAACATTGAAATAATGAATAAGAAAATAAAAACAATTATGACTTGCTAATAAATTAAGACACTACTACTAACCAGAAGGCTGACGGGTGAAACTGTTGAATTAATATATGCTTTGCTGTGTGTATTGTAAACAACACCAACAAAGTAAATAAAACTATGTTGTTATGTTGTTGTTATTTGCCATAGAGTCGGCCCCGACTCCTAGCGACCCCTCCTTGGGTTTCCGAGGCAGTTATCACTACGGAAGTAGGATTGCCCAACCTTCCTTCTGAGGAGTGGCTGGTGGGTTTGAATCACCAGCCTCCTGGTTAGCAGTCAAGTACCTTAGGCACTGTGCTAACAAATAACAACAAATAAAACTATATATAAAAAAAATGACCCAATGATGTGTATCATGCTGCTTAAGAATGTGACAATGCTGCTACTTTTATCAAATGTTGAAATGTATTTTTATTTTCCTTGAATCTTTGGTATTTCTAGAACTTATGTCTTTTTATTCTCACAACACTTTTACACATGTCTATGAGATGTATATGTGTACATAAAACCTAGAAGTCATATCTAAATTTCTTAAGGAAAAAAAACCCACATTTTTTCCCTACATTATGAATATGTGACCCAATACTTATTAGGTATTTGTGGCAAAATGCTCAAGAGAGCACATCACCTTCCCAAGCCTTAAGTCTAGTAAATAAGCCATAGTCATAGTAATATGAATAAAGTATAGTGAGAAAGTTAAACACAGATATTCAGAAAGATTGACATAGAGTTTCATAAATCTTCCTAGCAGAAATCATTTTAAGGTGTTTTGAAGGTTAAGTACAAGTTACCTAGGTAAAGAAAAGAAAGGAGAATATTCTAAGCAAAGAGAGTGGGATTTTAACCCATTAGTTATAGTAAACAAAGGATAAGGTTTCTGGAAGAAAGTGGAGAGAGCGACCTGGTCTGGAGATTTTGGGTCCTATCTGTGAGAAGATAAGAGGCAGAAATTTACTTTTTCTCTCTCCCTACTCATGAATCAACTCTTGCAATTATCTATTACTTCCTAATAACCTACTCCAAAACGACATGACTTAAAATAGCAGGAATTTAACATTTCTCATGAATCTGTGCATTGACTGAGTAGTTTTTTTGGTCTTGTCTAGTTTGCTGTGATTTTCAAACACCTTTACTGGGGCTGGAGGGCCTAAGTGGCCTCACCCTCCATCAACCAGTCAGTACTGGGTGCCAGATTGAGTACCTTAGTTCTCCTTCATGTCCTTCAGTGGACCACACTGGTTTCATTAGGGTAATGTGGTCTCAAGGTTATAAGAAGTCCACAGAGAAACCACCAAGTGCTCTGGATGTCTGTGCCTGGAACCTGTGTAGTATCATTTTTTTTTTTTTTTCCAAATCTGTTAACCAAAGCATGTCCTAGGCCACCAAAGATTCAAGGAAAATAAAAATACATTTCACCATTTGATAAAAGTAGCAGCATTATCACATTATTAAGCAGCAGGATATATATCATTGGGTCATATATATATATTTTTTATATATAGTTCTATTTACTTTGTTGGAGTTGTTTAGAATACACACAGCAAAACATACAGTACTTCAACAGTTTCATCCATCAGCCTTCTGGTTGTAGTCAAAGGCTTAGGCACTACGTCACCAGAGCTCATCAACATATACCACGTAGCAACAATGATTGCATCCGTCATGTTGTGCATCAGTTTTCACTTTCCTTTTCTGAATTTTTTTCTTCACCATTACCAGAGATTCTCTGCTCCTTAAGATTCCTATTTAATCTTTCAAGTTGTTATTATCAATATTATCCCATATAGGCAGTTTTTAAAACAGCATAATGCTCAAGACAAACTTTTTTTTATTTTTCAATTACTAGTTAAGCTAAACTATTATTTGGTTTTAAGGACATTTCTGAGGATATACTTGGTTTAAAGTTTAAAGATTATCATACGACAATAGTTTCAGGAGTTCATCTTACCTTCATGGTTCCAGGAAGTCTGGAATCCATTAGAATTTGAAATTTTGCTCTACATTTTCCCAGTTTGATCAGGAGTCTTCTATAGAATCTTTGATCAAAATGTTCAGTTATTGTAGTTGGGCACTATCTAGTTCTTCTTGTCTCATGGCAAAGGAGGCAGTTCATGGAGGAAAGTAGTCATACATTTCATATCCTCCTCCTATTCCTGACTCTCCTTTTCACTCTGTTCCTAGTTAACAGAGGCCAATTGCTGTGGCTTGAATGACCAGAATTATCTTTGAAAACAATCTATCACACTGCTGTTTTGCCACCAACAGATCCGTGGCTCTGGATTGATAATACGATATAGAAAATTAGGGAAGGCCATCAGAGGGAGTTGGATTGTCTCTGATGTAAAATTGTTTTAGAAGGCATAGATTAAAGGCACCCTGGAAGAAAAAATAAAACATACCTAGACGATGTCCATATGTGTTACACCATTCATATAGAGAAGTCTCTGTTTTCTGTTGTGGCATATGGGTCACAGATATAGTATATAGGCATATACTATATCTGTGTAATGTCAAATTTCATGGAAAGTTTATTACTTGATACCTTCATTTGTTTGAGCAAAATTTACATTTAAGAGTTTTTTTCCAAGATAAATATGAGTATTCTGAGTTTAAATGAATGAATTCTAAAAGTGTTATTCAATGGAATTCACATTGCACATTTCAAAGAAAACAAAATGCTATAGAAAAATACACATCTGAATA
The DNA here is from genome assembly GCF_000298275.1 of Orycteropus afer afer. Classification (NCBI taxonomy): domain Eukaryota; kingdom Metazoa; phylum Chordata; class Mammalia; order Tubulidentata; family Orycteropodidae; genus Orycteropus; species Orycteropus afer. The sequence goes on from NW_006921973.1 coordinate 2,695,939, forward strand.
ATTGCTCCAGTTTAAAATATAAAAGGATGCTCATTTATTTCATTATATTTAATATCTGTAAGTACTCTGAGTAGTAAATCTTATCATCATTTTAAGAATGAAAAAATTGAAATTAGGTAATTTGCCAAAAGCCTGGTTTACCTTATTATAAATGATTTCAGCTGAAAAGAAATTTTGGCTTTGTTCAGAGAATTTAGAATAGAGTGTAAGTACCTGCCCCAGTGTTGCTTTTCCTTCAGTTACCATTCAACTCACAAACTAACAGTGTAGGGGACACCCACATACAAAGGTATCAGGAAGGGGATATATTTGCTCACATGGAGAACTTGAAACTTATTAGCCAGCATGGAATTTGGACACTCTTTGAATCAAAGGAGGAAAGTAACTGCAGGTTTAAGGCAAAGGGGCCATATCAACTCTCAAGATTCTACCTCCTACCACTATTCAAGTGTCTTGCTACACCCGAATTATGTTCTTCTGGGTTCTATTACTACACCTCCAGTACTGAAATCTGTACTTCCTATATAACAATAAATTGCTTCCCAGTGTAGATTCCTATAATTTCTAAATCTCTAGCTAACTTCTAATTTATTTTCATGAGACATATTGCACTGAATATAATGGCAATGTATCTAACTGTAGAGCACTTCTGTGTCACTGTAATAAATTCCATGTCAAATATGCTCACTTGAAAAGAGCTGTTAAGTCTAGTTAATGCAGTTGTAGATTTTTTTTTTTTCTCCCTTGGCATCATGTTTTAAAATAATTTAGAAAGAATATTATATAGTAAAATATTTTGAGCACAGGTGAAAAAACTATGTCCTCAAATACCTTCAAGGTTTCTTTCTTGAATTTGGAAATATTTACATAACACTTTAGACTAAGATAATGATTAGTTTTCCAGGTCACTTGTGTTCATAATGTGACAAATAAAGAACACTGACCTTTCGTGGGTTTGAACACAGAAACTAAAAGCTTCCATATTTTTGATTCTTTGCCTTTTGGACCATCTCCAGGGAAGCTTTGCTTGACTACAGATTGAGTGGGTTAACCTGTTGCCCTCAAGAATATTTGTCTCTATGGAACTCTACTCATTCATCCTCAAAGTCACCTTTCCCTTCACAGCCACACAGCAGAGCAGTTTTTATAGAGAAAGAAAATTAATCATGTATTTGTCATACTGCACACAAAATAAGTCATTTGATACAATGTAGCAAACTGTTAGCTGCAAGTTAGCTCACTCCAGTAGAGGTTTACAATATGTTATTCATAGTCTTCTTGGAAGACAGGTAGGATTGATGGCAGGGTAAAATATTTTAATTTGCAATTTGCATAAATACAGAAGTCAACTTCAATAGCACATACTGAAGACAGGATTTATTTTATTTCTATTAGGAGTGTTAATGCATTTTCTAAGATCTAATTCTGAATAATTTAATATCATATAGATAATAATGCTTAGATAGGTTTTAATTTATTTTATATAATTGAAACTTTACCACAATTATAACTTAGATTCTCTTCAGTTTAAATAATTTAGTATTTTAGATCAATTATTTTTTCCTTATTTACTTTAGAAAATGACCTTTTTTTGCTGTGTTTCTATTTTTTCTAGAACCTTAGCCACTATCTACACTGTAATTTATGTAAACAAATTTACCTATTAAATACATGCCTCAAGAGATGGCCCAAAATAGCTTGAAAGAGAATCCAGTGAACTATACTTTAAGCAGTTTAAGTTGATATAGAAACATGGATCAATCTTCCTTCAGAGGAGTGGCTGGTGAGTTTGAACCACTAGCCTTCTGGTTAACAGTCAAGTGCCTTAGGCACGGTCCCTGAAGAACTTTGATCTAAGGCACTTGACTGCTAACCAGAAGGCTGGCTGTTCAAACCTACCAGCCACTCCTCGGAAGGAAGATGGGGCAATCTACTTCCGTAGTGATATTGCCTCAGAAACCCAAGGAGGGGTCGCTATGAGTCAGGTCCAACTCGACCACATATAACAACAACAACAACAACCCCCTAAAGAACTTTATACAAGAAAGGGTGGGTCACATTTTTCAGACTTAATTAACTGGGGCAATTTCTTTGTGGAATTATACTTTTCAAGAATGTATCTTTTTATTTTGATATAACTCCCAAATTTGTGCTACCTCAAGAATATAGTAAAGAGTTTTTTGTGTTTATACCCATTAATAGTCAGTAGCTCAGATGATGACCCTTCACACCTGGTTAAGATTTATTAATTATGAGCAAAGATATTCTCCTACATAATTACAATACAGTTTTGATCAGAAGATTATGATTGATATATTTCACCATGTTCTCCAAAGGCTCCATTCAAATTTTGCAAATTTTCTCAATAATGTCATATATATTAAAATAAACCAGAAATTGCATTTTTATAGTCTAGTACCACATCTTATATTTACTTCTGGAGAAATTTTAATTTTCTTTATTTCTCAGGAAACTTCAGGTTTCTTAATTCCTCAGTACTTGTTTGATTTCCATAGGCTTTATAGAATGTCCCTCAGATTTCATTTTTCCAATGTTATTCTTTACTAAATTAATGTTACACATTTTGGTAGGAATATCACAAAAGTAATGTTTTATTCTCCTCATTCCATTCTACCGGATGGTACAGAATCATACTTCCGTAGTGAAACTGCCTTGGAAATCTAAGCAGGTCACTATGAGTCGGGTCCAACTCTACGGCACATAACAACAACAACACATTACTTATTATATTTGTAACTTACTCACTTTTTGCCAAATTTATCCACAGCGTATGTGGTAGTTCAGTTTGTGTGTCAACTTGGCTGGGCCTGGTTGAGTGGTTGGGCAGCTGGATGTGGTATTCCCCATGATGAGACTGGTAATCAACTCCATGGTGGAATCTACTGGGAGCAGCTGAGTAGCTGCCTTAGGGATGTGGTCTGCTTCCCCTATATAAAGAGAACACTTGGGGAATGGTCTTTAGCTTACGGCATGCTCAAGCTTTGCATGTAGCTGTGTTGTTGTCCAGCAGCCTGCCATGGTCTGTAAACCTTGGGACTTTCGATGGACTTAAATTAACAGCCTGCTGTGTGGTTTGGTAACATCTGGACTGTGCCATTTTATTTGTCTCCTTTGGGCTTGTTAGCCTCAGCAGCCAGTAGCTGCCTGAGTGAAGAGATGCCTCTGGCTTCATTGGGCCAGGAGCAAGAGGCAGAGATGAACCTCAAGGTCGAGGGGTTTTCCCACAACCCCTAGAACGTGTCACTTTGAACTTGGACTTCTAGACTCCCAAACTGTAAGAGAATAAACTTCTGTTTGTTAAGGCCATCCCATTTGTGGTATATTCCTATCAGAGTGGCTCTAGGTAACCAGCACAATGTATTAATCTTTTTAACTTTATTATAATTTTACAAAGTGGCAAGACTCCGTAAATATTCTGTTCCTAATCAAACTCTTATCCACTAGTTTAACATCCTTTTATTGGCTGAATTAGTTATTACTATATTGCTGTTGTTGTTGCTATATACCTTCAGTCAAACCTGACTCATAGCGACCCCTCCTTGGGTTGCTGAGGCAGTATCACTATAGAAGTAGATTGCCCAATCTTCCTTCTGAGGAGTGGCTGGGGGTTTGAACCTCCAACCTTCTGGTTAGCAGTCAAGTGCCTTAGGCACTACACTACCAGCACTCCTAGTTATTACTATGGAAATTACCAAATGGTGATTGTCTGGTTCCACCATTCTTTCTACATTGTTCTATTAGCAATAAACTTAAGGAGAGGCTTTATTCTCTATGTATTTATTTTATTAGTAAAAATAAAATATTCAATTTTATTTAACTCTTTCTTTATAATACATTACCACATTATTTATTTTGTTACACAAGTTATCATTAATATGGCCCATGGTAGATCTTTCAAACCGGTTTTGTGTCCTTCTGATATACTACAATTTTTCTTGGATCAATCATTTATTTTTTGGTGCAAAAAGATGTTTAAGGCTATTCTTATATCATCCCTGTTTCATTTCTAGAATCATCCACTTTTCCAAGGAAGTATGGCTCTTCTTAGTGAAGAATGGTATTTAGAAACCAAGATGTAGGCCATCCGTAACTGTATGCATTGTAATTGTGATATTACCCCTGTATTTTTCAGTCTTCAATAAACTAAATGATGTACCACCCTCACCAAGTATTGTCTCTATTAACATATTAAAATGGTTCAAAATTGGAAAATATGTGTACCAGGGTTGTATCTTTTCATATTACTTATTAAATCTGCATGATGAACAAATAAAAGCAATGAAAAAGGAAGACTGATGTTTTTGAATTGCTGAAACAATGAACAAATCAGTCTCTGAAGAAATTAAACAATCATATATTTAGAAATGAGGATTGTGAAACTTCACCTTATTTAGTTCTCAGATGTCATCAGTAAATACTAATGGTTAGAAAAGTACACCTTGTTTGGCAAAGAGGGTCAGCAAAAATGAGAAAAGCTCAAAGAGATGAATTGACACAATAATCTCAACTATAGACTCAGACATACCAACAGCTGAGAAGATGGTACAGAACTAGCATTTAGTTTTTTATACATACGATCACCACCAGGAGGAGCTGACTCGATGACAACTAACAACAACATAAATTTAACATAATAATTCACACTAATATTTTTAATTTGAATCAGAGAGTTTTCTAGTTTTCTCTCCTTTCAAGTCTTTTTTGACAGAGAAAAACCTTGCTCCCAAAATCCTTAATATATTTACATATTTGACAAGAACAATTTGCATGTAATCAATATCCATTAAAATTCCTTTTTTGTAGGTACCCTTCTGACCATGCATAGCCTCAATTATTAGGATCTTACATTGTATGGAAGCTATTTCTGCACACCACCTCACTGTGCAGGCATCTTTTTCAGTACACTTGACCTGTTACCACCTCTGCTTTATTTCCCTTCCCATCCCAAGCCCAGAGAGATTCCCACCTTGTTTGACATGACCAAATGAGTTTTAAAATATTCAAGAAGGAAGAATTGAAGACAGAAGGAATTGGAGTGAAGCAGACTGGCTGGCAGGAAGGCAATCAGATAGCAGAATGATACTTTAAAGTATAAATTTACACACAAAAAAAATATTGTTCTCCCACCAACACTTTATTGAACTTTCTGGGACCAAGGTAGCTTGAAAGACTGTGCTTCATTATAGATAGTATTCATACATGAAAGTAATAAATGAGCTGATATAGTTCCCAGAGTGCATTGCCTACCTGCTCAAACTTTCCAAGAGACAAGACTGGTTTCCTAATATGCCAATCCTTCTCTCAACTAGCCTACTTTGTTGTTGTTGTTAGGTGCCACCAAGTCAGCTCCAACTCATAGCAACCCTAAGTACAACAGAACAAAGCATTGACCAATCCTGCCATCCTCACAATCCTTGCTATGCTTGAACCCATTGTTGTAGCCACTGTGTCAACGGATCTCATTGAGGGTCTTCCCTTTTTTCGCTTACCCTCTATTTCATCAAGCATGATATCCTTCTCCAGGGAATGGTCCTTTCTAACAACATGACTTAAGTAGGTGAGACAAAGTCTGGCCATTCTCCTTGTAAGGAGCATTCTGGCTGTATTTCTAGGAGAGATGTGTTTGTTCTTCTGCCAGTACATGGTATTTTCAATATTGTTCACCTGCATCAACTTTTCATCAGTCCTTTTTAATCATTGTCCAGCTTTCATATGAATATGAAGTAATTGAAAATAGCATGGCTTGGATTAGGTGCACCTTAGTCTTCAAAGTCATATATTTGTTCCTGAACACTTTAAAGAGGTCTTTTGCAGCAGATTTTCCCTGTGGAATATGATGTTTCATTTCTTGACTGTTGCTTCCAGTGGGTGTTGATTATGGATCTAAGTGGAATGAATTCCCTAACAACCTTAATCTTTTCTCCATATATCAGGAAATTGCTTATTGGTCCATTTGTGAGACTTTTGTTTCCTTTGCATTGAGGTATAATCCTATTGAAGGCTGTAGTCTTTAATCTTCATCAGTAGGTGCTTCATGTCCTCTTCATGTTCAGCAAGCAATGTTATGTCATCCCTGATGCCAAGTTCTACATATAAATAACTCAACTTCTTGGATTATTTGCTCAGCATACAAATTGAGTAAACATGGTGAAATGATACAACCTGGACACACAGCCTTTCTGATACTAAACTGTGCAGTATCCCCTGCTCTGTTAAAATGTCAGCCTCTTGGTCTATGTACAGTTTCCTCATGAGAACAATTAAGTGTTCTGGAAATCCCATTCTTTACAGTGTTATATAATTTCTTATGCTCCACAGAGCTGAATGTCTTTGCTTAGTCAATAAAGCACAGGCAAGCGTCTTTCTGATATTCTTTGCTTTGTTGTTATTGTTGTTGTTGTTAGGTGCCATTGAGTCATCTCCGACTCATAAAACTCTATGCACAGCAAAACGAAACTCTGCCCGGTCCTGTGCCAGCTCTATGATCTTTGCTATACTTGAGCCCATCACCACAGCTACTGTGTCAGTCTATCTCATTGAGGGCCTTCCCCTCTTTTGTCGACCCTCCACCTTCCCAAGTGTGACATCCTTCTCCAGGAAATGGTCCCTTCAGATAACATGACCAAAGAAAGTGAGACAAATTCTGGCCATTCTCGCTTCCAAGGCGCATTCTGGCTGTACTTCTTCCAGGAGAGATTTGTTAGTTGTTTTAGCAGTCCATGGTACTTTCAGCACTCTTTTCCAGCACCACAACATTCTTCTTTGGTCTTCCTTATTTAGTGTCCACTCTCACATGCATATGAGGTGATTGAAAATAACATGGCTTTTGTGAGGTGCATCTTAGTCCTCAAGGAGACATCTTTGCTCCTCAGCACTTGAAAGAGCTCCGTTGCAGCCAGCTAACCCAGTGCCATATGTCGTCTGATGTCCTGACTGACTACTGCTTCCATTGGCATCAATTGTAGAAATATGCAAGGTAAAGCCTTTGACAACTTCAATCTTTTCTCCATTTTTTCGTGATGCTGCTTATAGGTCCAGTTGTGAGGATTTTTGTTTTCTTTATATTGAGATGGAATCCATACTGCGTACTGTATTCTTCAAGTAAGTGCTTCAAGTCATCCTCACTTTCAACAAGCAAAGTTGTGTCATCAGCGTATTGCAGGTTGCTAAAGATTCTTCCTCCAATCTTGATGCCACATTCTTCTTCATATAGTCCACCTTCTCCAATTATTTGCTCAGAATATAGACTTCTATATGGTGAAAGGATACAACCATGACACACTCCCTTCTTGACTGTAAACCATTCAGTGTCCCCTTGTTCTGTTTAGTCTATGTGCATGTTCCTCAAGGGTCTATGTGCAGGTTCCTCAAGAGTACAATTAAGTATTCTGGAATTCCCATTCTTCTCAATGTTATCCATCATTTGTGATGATTCACAAAATCAAATGCTTTTGCATAGTCACTAAAGCACAATTAAACATCTTTCTCATATTCTTTGCTTTGAGCCAACATCCATCTGACATCAGGAGTGATATCCCTTGTTCCATGCCCTCTTCTAAATCCAGCTTGCATTTCTGGAAGTTCTCTGTCAATATACTGCTGCAACCATTTTTGAATTATCTTCAATTAGATCTTACTTGCATGCAACATTAATGACATTTTTTGATAATATTCACATTCTATGGGATCACCTTTCTTTGGAATGGGTACAAATATGGATCCCTTCCAGTTATTTGGACAGGTAGTTGTCTTCCAAATCTCTTGGCATAACCAAGTGAGTGCCTCCAGTGGTGAATCCGTTTGTTGAAACATCTCAATGGGTATTCCATCAATTCCCGAAGCCTTCTTCTTCACCAATTCGTTCAGTGCAAGCTTCAAATTCTTCCTTCAATACCATTGGTTCTTGATCATATGCTACCTCCTGAAATGGATGAACATCAACCAGTTCTTTTTGGTGCAGTGACTCTGCATATTCCTTCTATCTTCTTTTGATGCTTCCTGTGTCATTCAATGTTTTTCCTATAGAATCTTTCAATATTGTAACTTGAGGCTTAATTTTTTTTCCTCAATTCTTTCAGCTTGAGAAATGCTGAGCATGTTCTTCCCTTTTGATTTGCTAACTCCAGGTCTTGGCACATTTCATTATAATCATTGGCTTTGTCTGCTCGAGCTACTCTTTGAAACCTTCTGTTCAGCTGTTTTATCTTGTCATTTCTTCCATTTGCTTTAGCCACTCTCCATTCAAGGACAAGTTTCAGAGTCTATTCTGGAACTATGACATTGTTTGACAATTTGCACATTCTGTGGGATCATTTTTCTTTGGAATGTGTACATATATGGATCTCTTCCAGTCTGTTGGCTAGGTAGCTGTCTTCCAAATCTCATGGCATAACAAAGTGAGTACCTCCAGTGGGGCATCCATTTGTTGAAAAATCTCAAAGGGTATTCCATCAATTCCTGAAGCCTTGTTCTTTACCAGTTCCTTCAGTGCAACTTCGACTTCTTCCTTCAATACCATTGGTTCTTGCTCATGTGCCACATCCTAAAATGGATGAAGATTGACCAGTTGTTCTTAATACAGTGACTCTATGTATTTCTTCCTTTTTTTTTTTTTTATGCTCCTGCATCATTCAATATTTTGCCCACAGAATCATCCAATATTGCAACTAGAGGCTTTAATATTTTCCTCATTTCTTTCAGATTGAGAAATCCCGAGTATGTTCTTCCCTTTTGGTTTTCTAACTCCAGATCTTTCACATTTCATTACAGTAATTGGCTTTGTTTCCTTGAGCTGCTCTTTGAAATCTTCTGTTCAGCTATTTTATCTTGTCATTTCTTCCAGTTGCTTTATCTCCTCTCAAGGATAAGTTTCAGAGTCTCTTCTGACATCCATTTTACCCTTTTATTTTTTTCTCATCTTTTTAATGACCTCTTGCTTTCTTCATGGATGATGTTCTTGATATCATCCCACAATTCTTCCAATTTTCAGTCATTGGTGTTTAATTCATCAAATCTATTATTTAGATGGCCTCTAAATTCATGAGAGATATATTCAAGTCATATTTTGGCTCTTGTGGAGTTGTTTTAATTTTCTTCAACTTCAAGTTGAACTTGCATATGAGCAGTTGATGGTCTATTCCACAGTCAATTCCTGGTCTTGTTTTGGCCTAAGTTATTGCACTTTTCCATCCCCCCTTGCCACAGATGTAGTCAATCTGATTTCTGTGTACTCCATCAGGTGAAGTCCACATGTATAGCTTCCATTTGTGTTGTTGAAAAAAGGTATTTGTTGGTCTTGCTAAATTCTATTATGTTATCACTAGTGTTATTTCTGTCACCAAGGCCAAATTTTCCAACTACCAGCGATTCCTCTTCATTTCTAACTTTTGCATTCCAGTCACTAATGATAATTAACACATCTTGATTGCATGTTCAGTGAATTTCAGACTGCAGATGTTGATAAAAATGTTCAGTTGCCTCATTTTTGGCTTTGGTGGTTGCCGAATGAATTTGAATAATAGTAGTATTAACTGGTCTTCCTTGTAGACATATGGATATTATCCTATCACTGACAGCATTGTACTTCAGAACAGATCTTGAAACATCCTTTGTGATGATGAATGACACATCATTCCTCCTCTAATTGTCATTCCTGGTGTAGTAGATCATATGGTTGTCTGATTCAAAATGGCCAAAATTGGTCAAATTCAGGTCACTAAAGCCTAGGATATCAATTTTTATTCATTCCATTTCATTTTTGACAACTTCCAATTTTCCCAGATTTGTACTTTGTACATTCCATGTTCTGATTATTAATGGATGTTTGCAGCTATTTCTCCTTAATTTGTGTTGTGCCATGTCAGCAAATAGAGGTCTCAAAAACTTTACTTTATCCATATTAGTAAAGTTGGTTCTACTCTGAGGAAGCAGCTGTTTCCCAGTCATATTTTGAGAGCCTTCAAACCTAAGGGACTCGTCTTCCTGTACTGTATTGGATAATGTTTCCAGGCTTTTCATAAAGTTGCACAGTAATGCACAGTAATACAGCATTTCTCTCATATTCATAAGGTTTTCCCTGGGCAATTCTTTTAGAAGTGGATGGTGTCTTCCTCCTTCCTAGTCTATCTCAGTCTGTAAGCTGCGTTGAAACCTGTGCACCATGTGCAACACTGCTGGCATTTGAAACACTGGTGGCACAGCCTCAGACCTCACAGCAACATGCAAGCCACCACAGTATGACAAAATGACAAGTTTATCTCCCTTAGCTGTTGGAAACCTCTCTGCTCCCTACATCTTGGGGGTGGAGCCTCTGTCCCTCTCCTTACTTGAGATCTCTATTGCTGCTCAGTCTGTGGCCACCCGGCTTCTCTTACCCCACTTTTGCCTCTTGGGGTGGGGACAGAGTCCCTTCTCTCACCTGAGATCCCTGCCCCTGCTCAGTTTGTGGTCCTCCAGCTTCCTTCTTTGCTTTAGAAGAGTCTATTAACACAGTGATAATGAAAACAAAACATCAACATATTGGTTCTGACTTATTTTTTATGGTGTGTTGAAAGTAATTAGATAGCCAATATAATACATAATACCTAATTTAACAAACTATTGATGAATAATTCATAATGGCACATTGTATTATGATTTGGAGATAACTTATGTTTACAGAAGTATCTATATACTTCATATTAAAGGAATAACTAAGGGTTTTTATAATCATAGAGACAAAAATATATTTATTTTTTAGATTTGTTCCCTCCTTTCTCTCTCTGTCCCTCCTTCCTACCCTTCCTCCCTCCCTACCTCCTTTCCTTTCTCCCTTCATCTTTCTTTCTTTCTTTCTTTGTTTTTGATAAAACAACTTTTCTCAGTATCTTTCAAATCATCTCTTGCAGCAACTGTGTGATCTGCCCATGGAAAACTACTTTCTATATTGGAGCAGACCATTTTCCTAAAATTTTTAGGTGTTTTATCTGAGGAAAGCAAAGATTTCTATTCCTTTATGATCTGCTCACCCTGATAAGTCTATAAGGTCAAGGTCAGATTCTCCAGTCTGATTTACAGTTAGCTGTATAAGAAACTGTGGTTAAAAAAAATCTTCAATATAACAGCTACATAACATATTGTTATTATTATATTACTTAGTTTGAAGATTTAACTATTTTCTGAGGGAATGGCAAATTATGTTTTCATAATAGCCTCAGAAAAAGAACAGGCTACACTGTTTTTTGAATTTTGTATCAGTTGATTTTCCAATGTACATATAGATGATTTTTCGCAGCATGGTGGGAGAAAATGATTTTACTAAACTTGAAATTCTCCTGACATTGCTATTTAAAATAGTCAACTGTAGGGATGTGAGATGAGAATCTAAAAATTAATGCAGACTGGTTTAAAGATGATTTTTTTTTTAAATAAGAATCTGTAACTTATAAAAGGAGATTATTAAATTATTCTGAATATATCTCCTTGGGTGATAAAAGTTGCCAAGGAAAACATGACTCATAACATCAATTTCATTTCATTAACTTCAGTACATGAAAAATTATACAGTATTCTATCCATTCCACAATGGATGGGATTTTGTTTTTAGAAGACAGACTTTAGTATGCAAAAAAATGGATAATTATATAGAAATTAAATACATTATGTGATTATAAGGCTTTCTGAGTGTAACTAGGAACTATTAGTGTATTGTGATTAATTATAACTAACATTTCTATTATAGCTGAATTTTTTGTTGTTACCTTGTCAGAATTAGTGAGTATAATGAGAATAACCCAAATTTTAGAATAAAATAGTTCTGAATTCTAAATCACATGTTTTACAAGTATCCTTAGGCAATTTACTTAAGATCAATTTCTTCAACTTAAAAGAGAGTTATGCTAACATCCACCAAATAGAGTTGAAGTTGAATATATAATATAATGCATGTAAACAACATAGCAACTGCTTGAGGGTATAGTGGTAACTCAACATATTGTTGTTGTTGTTATGTGCCGTCGAGTCAGCCCTGACTCATAGCGACCCCTCCTTGGGTTTCCGAGGCAGTATCACTACGGAAGTAGGATTACCGAACCTTCCTTCCGAGGAGTGGCTGGTGGGTTTGAACCGCCAGCCTTCTGGTTAGCAGTCAAGTGCTTTAGCCACTATGCTACCAGAGCTCCTTATATATCCTCCTCAACATATTAACTAGTATTAATAATTGTGCCTGTTAGACAAGTATTTAGATAAAATCATCTTTGTAACCAATTGCAGTGTAGTAAATTACTTTGTTTGGCTTTTCTACCCACAAGTCATTGTAAACTCAGTGGTGGAATGAGCATCTGAGGAGCTCCTGGTTGTAAATGTTCTCCAAGTGGAGTATTTCTGTTGGGCATGGCACAATACAATGTTCGGGGAAGTTCCCACTCTCTCTCAGGTGCTTAGAGTTCTGATGCTATGATTGGCTAGTTTGACCACCCTGCCAGGCTCAAAAGGAGGCATCCTAGAGGCAGAACTCTCTCTGATTGCTGGTTGAGGAAGACGTGCTGCTGAAAGAGACATGGATCCTGAGACACCTGTTGCTGGGAAAGAGATGCAAGAGACATGAATCTCTGAGTGAGACACCAAGGGACCAGTACTGCTGGGAAAGAGACTGTGAGAGACTGTTGGCTGAGAGATGGTGGGCTGGGAGAGAGACTGGGCATTTTTTTCCTGAACTCAAATTGTAGCCTGGTGCTTCCCTAATAAACCTCATAATCTGTGAGTTCTGTGTGGCCACTGCAGCAAATTATCGAACCCAGGAGAGAGGTGGTGGGTGCTTTGGGAGGAAAGGTTGGTGAAAGGGCTGGAGGGAGGCAGCATGTCTGGCCTTGTAGAGATAGGCCTTGGGTTTCTGGTGGTAATCCTTTCTTCCTCTTGTGAGATTAGAGGAGGTCAGAACATGTGGCCTCCTTGCCGTTTTTGCACCAATATTATGTGTTAGCAACACAAAAGCAAAGCACCTCATTATCATTCCCTACACCAGTTATAAATATTATAAAACCTAAAGATTTACCTTCTCAGTTACCTTTCAGCAAAGATAGTCAGGAGAACCAGTTGTGTCCAATGGAATTTAAAAAAAGAAAATGTTTCTAAAAAAAGATTTTTAAAAGGAATAGGCTATGGAGGCGGGGCAAGATGGCGGACTAGGCAGAAGGATTGCACAGACACTCTTCAACAAAGAAAAGGGAAACCAATTAACACAGACACAGAAGATAATCTTGGACCC
>NW_006921973.1:2713882-2717420 GCF_000298275.1 Orycteropus afer afer
AAAAAAAAAAGAAAAGGAAAAAGGAATAGGCTTTGAATAATCTACACTTTAGTCTTTGTTCCTCCTCCTTTCTTTTTTCTTTCTAATGCATGGGTCATAGACATGATGGAAGACGTGAAGCTTTAAACCCTGAGATTAAATATCACTTTTTGAAGGTGGCAGAAAGGAAGAAAAATAATTGGTGAGTTGATATTTTTGAGCTACAACATGAGGACAAAATGTGTGCATTAGTGTGATTTTGATAATCCAAAAAACTCTTACCTAGATGACATTGCAATGTAGTTCATTGCTAGATTCATCACCTAAATCCATTCATCTGCACAATAAACTACTCCAGTTCTAGATATCATCAAAATCATTCAATTCATGGTGATCCCACATGGGTCAGAGTAGAACTATGCTCTGTAGGGTGTTTCAATATTTATTATTTTCAGAAGTAGATTGCCAGGCTTTTCTTCCAAGGTGCATATGGGTAGACTTGAACATATAATCTGTTGGTTAGAATCCAAGCATTTTAACCATTTGCACAACTGAAAGACTCTGCAAGTTACTCAACTAGCTTATATTACTCTATCAGGGCAATGAATTGCTCTAATCAGCTCATCAAATAACTGTCTACCCAACAATTTTCTTTTGAAACCATTTCTTCTTGTATACACTTATCCTAACCTATTATAACATGAATTTTACCTGTTCTCCAATAAGTCCACACATTGAGAAGCTATCTCAAACCAGAAATAAAAAAATCTCACAGCTATCCTGTCCTCCTCATTCCAAACAGCTACTAAGAGGCTTTCAAGGTAGTGGTCTCCCTCACTGCCATGAATTTGGAATGACCTTTGTTTTATCAAAATTTTGTTTTGTTGGACTTTTTGAGGACTTAGTAAAAAAGTAACTAGTGTTGGATAGCATACTATGAGGTTCTCCATGGCAAATAAAAAACAAAACAAAACAAAAAAAATCCTTGTTTAACCAATATAGTTGAGCTCTCTGCTATTTATTCCCTAACACATATCCCTAACAAAGATGCAACTAATATAATAAAGTCATCCATATAAAAACACTAGCAGTTTTAACACACACACACACACACATATATATTTTTTTCAATAAATGGTAATTTTATTTACTTTATTATCCTTTCTTAAAAACTAGTTCATACAATCTTGACAAAAATATTTTGAAAGCAAATTTAAAAGAGTATATCCTCATGTCAGCTGGACATGAGGTCAAATTCATACCCTGCTATGCAATAACTGTGTGGCTGTGAGTTCAGTGATAAAGTATTTTAAACCTCAGTTTTCAAGTATATAAATTGTCATAGCTAAATTTTGAAAAGGAAAACAATATATATATATGAATAAATAAATAAATATATAAATATATATGTGAACCTATTACTAGTAAATGCATTTGACTGTTAACTAAGGTAAGTGGGTCTAAACCCCTCAGGTGCTCCAGGAAAGGAGGATGGGGCCATCTAGTTCTGTAAAGATTGAAAGCCTTAGAAACTCAATGAGGGTAGCTATGCATCAAAATCAACTCATGTTTTTAAGTTTTTTTTTTTTTTTTTTTAGTTAGGATAAGTTTTTGCTTAAACTATTAAATAGTTAATGGGTTGGGCTCTCTTAACACATATTTAAAGCTTCATGTTTCTTTCTGGTGTTCTCTTTCATATTCAAGTTGTGTAGTAAAGACTGAACCTCTGTTCTAAATTATCTCTTTTCTTTAACCTAAGGGAAGGAAAAAAAAAAAAGAAAACAAGAATTTAACCTCTGTGTCTCTGTAAATTGTTTCATATTAATTCCTATTAAAATGGTAATGATCAGTAATGTTTAATATGCTGTCTTGTCCGACATTTTTGCATTTCTGATGGTAGAATCTAATGAATTTTAAATGAAAGCTCAAAATTTCTTTTTCCTTTTGTCAGTGAAGAAGAATTTTGGCCCCTGAGGTTGAAATCACCAGGTAAACAGTTCTCTGTCCATGTATAACTCTAACTGGTCTATAATATAATATATTATTAAGCACTTGCATGTAAAGGGTCAGGTATCAAATGAATGTAAGGTCAGTAAAAGGCCAAGATACTGACATTTAGATATGCCACCAGAATTACAGGAAAATAGGCTTTGGAAGTTTTACTTTTAAAAATTATGACAAACTTGATTTTGCAAGTTCATTACGTTCATTGCTTTCCTTAATGTCTGAAAATAATCCATTTCAGCCAGTTCCTTTTCCTTATATCAGCAACACATTAATAATGTAACTCAAAGAAACTTCTCAAAATAATCCTTTTCTTCCATAAGAGGTAAAATATTTAAAAAATAAAATGCTCATGACTTATTTGTACTCTGGAGGTTGGCATATTTACATTCAGAGTTTTTCAACTATAACAATTAATTATATTTATGAATGTTGTTGTTGTTGTTGTTGTGTGCCATCAAGTCAGCCCTGGCTCATAGCAGCCCCTCCTTGGGTTTCAGAGGCAGTACCACTAAGGAAGTAGATTGCCTGGTCTTCCTTCTGAGGAGTGGCTGGTGTGTTTGAACCGCCAGCCTTCTAGTTATCAGTCAAGTGCCTTAGGCACTATGCTACCAGAACTCCTTATTTATAAATAGAAGAATATAATTAAAAGATTAAGAGTTCATTTCAAACACTTAAGAATTAGATCAATTTAAAAGGTATTAGATTTTTTGACTCAAACCTGCTGTGGTTTAGATCAGAGTTATTTATCCTTGGTACTTTTGTTATTTGGGATGGCAAATTCTTTGTTGTTAGAGACTGTCCTGTCTATTGCAGGACATTTTAAAGCATTGCTGGCTTCTATCCACTAAAGACTACTAGTAACCCACTAGATGACACCCCCTTTTGTGACAACCCAACATGTCTCCAAGCATTACCAAATAGTCACTGGGGGTAAATTGGTCTCCAGTTGAGAAAGACTGGTTTAAATCTTTGAAGCTGACATGTATCAGTTTTGTTCATTATCAGAAACTATGTACTTCTGGAATATATTGCATACTTCTGAGAAAATTTGCATATTTTTATTATCTTTGCTTCCATTCCTCAATTATGAGTCCTCTTGCTTGTGTTACCTTCTTATAAGTTTCAAGGAATAGATTGTCAAATTTAATGGTAGATTTATGTAAAACAATATGTCTAGGGACATAGAGAAGAGCTGTCCTAAAAATAATTGAAAAATTATTCAAGTCACAATAACTTCTAAGGACAAAATTACCCCATATTTCCTTAGACAGATATCTGTGGCTTTTTATTTCAGTCATTTTCTCTTTTTCTTCTATTCCCATTAATTTCTTTTTCAACTTTTTTAATTCCTCATTTGGATTCCCTAGGTGGTGCAACTTTCTAATACTCATGGCTGTTAACAAAGATTTTGGGGATTTGAGCCTATGACAGGTGCTATGGAAGGAAGGCCTGGTGATGTATTTGTAAAAAATCAGTGATACCCTATGGAGAACCGTTCTACTCTGACACAGATAGAGTTACCAGAGGTGACTCAGTGGCAACTGATTTTAAT
>NW_006921973.1:2718455-2763627 GCF_000298275.1 Orycteropus afer afer
CTGGAACCTTGAATAAACGCCTCCTGCTTTTGCATCAAGAGACGTCTTTCGTGAGTGATTTTGGGTGGCGTTCCTCTTTGGGTTGGGAAGGCCCTGGTCAAGGGGAACCCAACACAGCGACATTCTTAACTTCTTCATTTCTCTCACTGAATTTCCCAGTAGAGAGGCTCTGAGTACAGTTGTCAGTATAGAGAGTGTTACTACCTACCAAGCCACTCCACAGACTATGATATGCCTCTATGTAATGTGAGACTTGGCTGTTGACATTTTGCCATTTGAAATTAAAAATATGAATGAAGGGAAATTATTTTACCCAGTTTTTATCTTATTATTATTTTTTTCCCTCTGCTTCTTTCCCTGTATGCCTTTCTTATTTATTAGAAGAAGAATGCAATAACGCTCTATGGATGCTGTTTGACAGGGTGCTAGGGCAATATTCTTTCATTGAGAGGAATAATAGAGAGGAATTACATTGGTACGAGAAATTATGAAAGTCTCATGTTGCCACATCAATGACAATTTGGGCCACACTAAGAATTCACTTTTGATCAGTAGAAAATGCATTAGGTTAATGACCATATCGTTCTCTTCACTCAAAAAATGACTGAAAAATTATTGACAACAGTACTTTTCTCCAAAGAGCACAGTAATGGTTGTGATTTGAAGAGGCAGCACTTCATTGGGAAAATTAAAGAAATTATTAAGATTTTTTTCTTTCTTCTTAACACCTTCAAGTTATTAAGAAGACCATGGAATTTATTCAAAGCTAGTTTCTTCTTACATCTTACATCTGCCTTGCACAGTCTTGAAATAGTCTTGTAAACATTCAAGATCCATGAAAGCACTGTATAAACTGCCCTTACTAAGGTCATCAATCATCATCATGATTCTAACTATAAAGTTTTGTTGATTTAATTTTATTTTTCCTGTGATTATCAAACATGTAGTAGTTGTAAAAGTACCAGAAAAATCTACATATACACATAGATATTGTGGTGGTTATGTTTTTGTGTCAACTTGTCTGGGCCTGGTTGAGTGGCTAGAAAGCTGGATGTAGTATTCCCCATGATGAGACTGGTTATCAATTCCATGGTGAAATCTACTGTGAGCAGCTGAGTAGCTGCCTTTGAGTATGTGGTCTGCTTCCCATATATAAGCAGGAGCTTTGGGAATGTTCTCTAGCCTATGGCACGCTTAGACCCTGTATGTAGCTGTGTTGTTGCTCAGCAGCCTGCTATGTTCTGCCGACCCTGGGACTTACAATGGAATTAAGTTCATGGCCTGCCATATGGTTTGGTAACATCAGGATTGTGCCTTTTTACTTGTCAACCTTGGGGCTTCTCAGCCTCAGCAGCCAGCAGCTGTCTGAGTGAAGAAACACCTTTAGCTTCAGTGGTCCGGGAGCAGGAGGCAGGGCTGGACCCCAAGGCTGAGGGGCTTTCACCCAGCCTCTAGAGCCTGGCACTTTGAACTTGGACTTAAAGCCTCCAAATTGTAAGAATAAATTCCTATTTGTTAAGGCCATCCCATTTGTGGTATATTCTTGTCAGAGTGGTACTAGGTAACCAGAACAGATATATTACAAAAAAAAAAAAAAAAAAAAAACCTCACTGAATTCCAATCGGTTCCTATTCATAGCATCCTCTCCTTGGGTTTCTGAGGCAGTATCACTAAAGAAGTAGATTGCCCAGCATTCCTTCTGAAGAGTGGCTGGTGGGTTTGACCTGCCAGGCTTCTGGTTAGCAGTCAAATGCCTTAGGTATTACTCTACAAGAGCTCCAACACATAGATATAAGGGCAAATAAAGAAATGTTTGTCTTCTGTTTATGTGTGCTTCCACAGGAGAATTGCTAAAGTTTTCTGGAGGGGAAATAAAACTGGGATAATCTTTTCAATGCCTTTTGGAAACAATGTTGTTGTGCTTAGACAACACTGAAGATATCCCAGAGAAAATTTTGCTATAGTTAGGATCCTGCTTGAATATTATTCTTAGTTTTTTTTAATGAAATTTCCCTAAGTATACACCTTCTAGGAGCTCTGGTGGCATAGTGCCTAAGACACTTGACTGCTAACCAGAAGACTGGCGGTTCAAACAACTGGCCACTCCTCGGAAGGAAGGTTGGACAATCTACTTCCGTAGTGATATCACCTCAGAAATCCAAGGAGAGGTTGCTATAAGCCAGATCCGACTTCGGGGCAGTGAGGTTTTTTTTTGTTTGTTTTGTTTTTTGTTATATACATTCTACTCCTCCCTCAATACTAGGAAAGTGACCACTACTTCTGCAAGTCTTGTCTAAAAGTTTTATATTTTATTATTTTTATATGAAATATTTGGACATTTATTTTCCCTTTATAACCTCCTCATAAAGCAGAAAACTACCAACTGTCATAAGTGGAAATCAGTACAACAGTATTTTGTTATAAATGGCCATTGTCACTTGAAAATTTGGTGGCATGATGACTGAATTATATGCTTACATCTTACAAAATACTAAAAGCATCTAATACTGACTAATAAATAAATTTGTGAAAATGTATATTCATTTATACATATTCCAATCAGTAGGAGAAAGAAAATAATGAATAAAAAAGATTAGTAAACTAGTTAGAAGAAAAGTAAAATGAAAATAAAGAGTATATACTGTGATAGTTGAAGATGTGTCAACTTGGCTGGACTCCAGTTGTGAGTGATGGTTCCCATGATGGATCACATGACTGAGTTCTGAGCGGCCGGTCTGCCCAAGGGGAGTTTCCCCAGGGGTGTGGCCTACCTGCAATGCTATCTCAAGGACAAACTGGAAGAACGGCATTCCGGACTATATACTTCCTTGAGTGAGCAGTTCGCCGCTCGCCCTGGAGGTTTCGGATTCATCCTCTGTTGGGAACAGCAACCAGCGTGCTGTGTGCCAGTTTGATTCTCTCAGCTCTGTTGTGCTTACGGGAACCAGGCGGCTCCGGGTCTCATCTCCTCCAGAGACGAACTTTGTGGCTTGAACTCGTCTGCCGTGCGTGCGAAAGCCAGGCGGCTCCGGGCCCCATCCCCCACCAGAGACGAACTTTTCAGCTTGAACTTGTCGGCTTCTACACGCTTGTGAGCCATTTACCTAAGATAAATCTCTCTCTCTCTCTCTCTCTCTCTCTCTCTCTATAAATATATATATACACTTTGCTGGTTTTTGTGTTTCTCTAGAGAACCCAATCCAACACATATACTCTCATAATAAATTTAAAAGGTGAATAAAAGTAGACATATATTACTAGGCTTTAATGAAGTAGAAGGCTTGTGCACAAATGAGAATACAATGAATGCTCTGTCCAAATTTGTCAGGGTGATGTCAGCTGAGTCTCTTCTCTGTAAAGTTACAGTTTTACCCTTTATGATAAATAATTCTGCGAGATACAATTTAATGTGGGGTAAATATACTGCTCTTGCCATACATTTGTCCTCAAATTTTGTTATCTACCACTGATTCTTATTTATTGTATATTTAATAGCAATTTTTAAAACATGTACATCATTCCTTCTATATTTATTGGGTGGAATACAACTAAAGAATTTTCCCATTCATGTACCGTGAATCATTTATTCATGTAAGTATGGGTTAATGGATATTTATTTCATTCTAATGCTTATAATTTATTGCTATTATTTGTTCGTTTGTTTGTTTGTTTTAAGGAGCTCTGGTGGTGTAGTGGTCAAGGCATTTGGATGCTAAGCAAAAAGTCAGTTGTTCAAAGCCACCAGCTGCTCCATGGAAGAAAGATGAAGCAGTTTATTTCCATAAAAATCCACAAACTTGGAAATCCAATGGGGTTGCAATGTGTTAGAATCGGTTTTGAATATTTTTTTGTTCAAACTGTTTTGGGTTTGGTTATTGAGAGCTCCTTCAAATTAACTTTTTAATATGGATCTAATAAATTTTAAGCAATTTCTTACTTGTTATTACAAGTTTATCTTGTATTTTCTCTTCTGTATATATGGCATCAGCTATTTCTTCTAGGAGCTCCAGTTTCTTTAACTGAAGAATAGGGCTTAGTAACGAATATCTAAGTGCTAAATATGCTCATTGCTTTGTGGTGTTATTGCTTCTAGGCCCTTTCAGTGGGCAAAGGTAAAAAATATATATATAGCTACATGAATCTGGTGGCTCAGTGCCTAAGGGATTTGACTGCTAACAAGAAGGCTGGCAATTCAAACTCACCAGCAACTCTTCAGAAGGGAGATTGGGCAATCAACTTGCATAGTGATATAGTCTTGGAAACCTAAGGAGGAGTGTCGGTGAGTTGGATCCAACTCAATGGCAGGGAGTTTAGTTTTTTTTTGTTGTTGTTGTTTGTTTTTGTTTATATAAATCTCTATGTCTCTATCTCTATCTATCTCTGTATCTATCTGTACATGTAAAAAGACCATGTGTTCATACTTTCACTAAGTGTACACTGTTGCCCCTTGCTTTCCCATTGGCTTGGCTTCATCAGACTTTAGTCACTCTTCTTTTCTTCCCACCGACCTCTAACTGTTGGCTTATTTCTTGCCTTGTTGTTGTTGTTAAGTGCCCTCCAGTCTGACTCAACTCATAGTGACCTCTCCTTGGGTTTCAGAAGCAGTATTACTGGGAAGTAGATTGCCCAACCTTCCTTCCAAGGAGTGGCTGGTGCATTTGAACCGCCAGCCTTCTGGTCAGCAGTCAAGTGCCGTAAGCACTACACTACCTTAGCAAGTCCTAAAATGCACAATATGCTCCCTTAATGGGTCAATTAAGAATCAGCTGACCAAAGTTAAACATTTCGTGATAAAATGCTTATCATGCCATCTGCTTACCCCAATTTTCTTTTGCCACTTCTCCACCAACATCCTGCCATCTTTGCTTTCCCATCCTTATTGGAAAAAAAAAAAAAGGAAGAACAGAAAAAAAAAAAATGCTGTTTAATTTTAGAAGCTTATGGTTTGAGATGTCTCCCTTGGCAATTGTCCTGCCTACCCTGTTGCAATAATATTTTTTAATAAAATTTCTCCTTACTTAAGTCTAGATTTTGTTTTTATTTGACAGCTGATACCCACAAGTGTTAGAATTAATCATTTAGATAGTTAATTAAATAAATGTCTATGATTTTTGACAATTTATATTTTCCCCAGGATATTTTTACAGTGGAATAAAATTTAGGATATTAAAACTCAAAAATGTAGATATAGTTTTATTTATTTATTTATTTATATTGTTGTTGTTGCTGCTTTCTGACAGATAGATGATATGATCTTCACCAGTACCTCTGTTGAGGGAAAAATATTCTTATCCATTCCAATCTATATTTATTCCAATTTAGTAATTTAATTAATCTTTTTTATAAACATTCAGGTGCTGATTTAAGTTAAAAAAAATCTCAATTTCCTTTTTAAAGTATTAACTTCTTATTTCTCTCCCAGGTAAGAATATC
Organism: Orycteropus afer afer; assembly: GCF_000298275.1. NCBI lineage: Eukaryota > Metazoa > Chordata > Mammalia > Tubulidentata > Orycteropodidae > Orycteropus > Orycteropus afer. The sequence continues at coordinate 2,723,889 of NW_006921973.1, forward strand.
CTCTTTGGTCCAGTGCTGGTTCAACTGCTATTCATGGCAATACATTTCGTCTATTTGAACATTGTTTTGTCAGCATTGGTGATTGCCATCTGCAGATGATATAATTTGTTTTCAATTCTTTCAATGTACTCAAGTTTCTAGAGTGTTTCCTGAATTATTTATTAACTTATTATTTATTAATTTCCTTATGACCTCTGATTGTCAAAGGAACTCTGGTGGCACAGGGGGTAAGGCATTTGGCTAATCAAAAGGTCATCAGTTTGAACCCATCATCCTCTCTGTGGGAGAAAGGTGAGGCAGTGTGCTTCTGTAAAAATTTACAGTGTTGCAAACCCTATGGAACAGTTCTAGTCTGTCCTACAGGGTCACTATGAGTTGAAATTGTCTCTTGGCAGTCTTTTGACTTTTGATTTCTGAAAGTCATGTTCCCTGCTCAGTTTACTTGCCTATTTTCACATCCAGCCTTTGTTGTGGAGTGATCTAGTTCTACTTTCCAGAATAACTGCTAGTACTAACCTCAGCATTAATATTTACCTGGAGTTGTAGGTGGAACAAGAAAGCTCCTCTTAAAAGCCTTTTTCACTATGACTTTGATCACTCCACAAGTTACTGTGATTATACCTCAGGAATCTGAGATGTTTAAGTGAGGCTGCTTAAGAGGTCATTTCTATCTAGAGTCCTCATTAGAGACTTTAGACAAAAGTTTTTCATCTCTAGCCTAAATATTACTTTCATCTACTTGTACTCATGTAGCTCTTTTTTGAAAAGGAAAGCCCAGAGAAAGGAAGGAAGGAGACAAATTCTGATTGAACCATATGTCATACTTACTTTTCTACTCTTTTATCATTATTTTATAGAATGTTTCTCTTTCTTTCTCTTTTTCCTTCTTCTTTATTTCCTGCTTTCTACCTTCCTCCTTTCTTTTTATTTCCTTATATTTTTCTTTCAGAAAAAATAATTTGTGATCTAAGTTTTTAAAATCAGCCAGTGAAAATGCTATGGATCAAAGCAGTACAATTTGTAACTGAGGACTAGGCAAAGTTTTGTACTCATATGCATGAGGGTTGCCATGACTCAAGGGCCAACCTGACAGCAGCTAATAGCAACAGCAACATTATTTTTAATGGACTTATTTTGAAAAATGGGAGAAGTTATTTTATACATTATAAGTAAATTATAAGTTAAATCTTTCATGGTTGTTTACACACTAAAGAAGGAAGATAAGCTCTCCCTCCCCACAAAAATATAAAAACAAACCCACTGCCATCAAGTCCATTCCAAATCATTGTGACCTCCATTGAGTTCTGAGGCTGTAAATATTTACAGAAGTAGATTACCCCATCTTCCTTCTGCTAGAGTGCCTGGTGGGTTTGAACCTCCAGCCTTCTGGTTAGCAGTCAAATGCCTTAGGCTCTACACCGACAGAGCTCCTTAAGAAAAAAGGTAGGAGGCTAAAAAATACTTCATATATTCTTTTTAAAGAAAAATCTTGACTTTAGAAGCTTATTTCTACTTAATAATTCTATTTTACATGTCAAACATTGACAATACTACAAATATTCCATTTTTCTGTATTTTTAATCCCACAGTTCTTTTCACCTCCTCTCTCATTCCATCTGTTTGGTAAGATGAATAACCTGGTCAGCCAGGAAAACATTATGCACTTAGGGAGATAAACTTTGAAAAATCATAACAATAATTTAAAATGAATATTCTCTTTGCACATCGAAGTGGCATAAATTAATTTTCCATATCTATCTGTCTATCATCTATCTATCTATCTATCTATCTATCTATCTATCTATCTATCTACCTATCCATCCAACATCTAAAGTACTAATAGCAAACTCAATCAGAGATAAATTGGACTGACAGAAACTAAAGCATTATAAATGACTAAGTGATTTATGTGAATATGGATTTTGAATACAAATGATTCTGTCTTCATTTTTCTCAAGTTGGAAATTTTAAGATGACTTTCAAGATAGTATATTTTTAAAGTTTAGTTGTCACTTGAATAAAAGTGTCATAAAACATTTTGAAGTTTTATGTTATAAAAGTTTTAAAAAGAAAAAAGTCCTTGGTTTATAAGTAAGGTTCATTTCATAATATTTTAGCTTCTGTCTCAATGTGGTCAATAAGGACTTAAAAAGACAATTTCCATGTTTTGAGGGGGAAAGTTGAGGGTGAAATTTTATATTATCCTGTATTTGATTAAAATAAGAGTAAAAGCTAGAATCAATGCACTAAATGTCTATCTCTCACCTCTCCATAATAACAGAGGATTTTACAGCTTCAACCACACTAAAATAATTTTATGTCAGACAGGAGTGGAACTGAAGGTCTTTTTACATATATTTGTATTCCTTTTCCAATTCCCCATTAGCTATACAGCCCTGATGCTTTTGTTTTGATTTTACATTTTAACTCAACATTATCACATTTAAAGTTGAATTGACAATTTTTTCACTTCTTTATTCTTTTTATTATTTTACTATTTATATACTTTGTAATATTTACCAACCACTGTTTATTAAAAATAGATAGATAGATAGATAGATAGATAGATAGATAGATAGATAGATAGATAAACTGACCTCATGGAATACTATTCCATTTTATCTTTTAAGCTCCAAATTTTCACCTCTTATTATATAAATACCATCATATAAAAACACAATAAATTATACCATATCAATCATTTTATTTCACAAGATTTTGGAACAATTTCACATAATATTTGGAAAATATCCAAGGAAGACAAAATCATTTACTCTTGATACAAGCATTAACCAAGTCTGGAATTTACAGCAGGTTATCCAAGTCTAGAGAATTTCCGATGGTCACATTAGGAAAATGTGATAGCACAGGCAATTTGAAAAGTAATATAAGTTTTCTTCCCTACAGGGGAAAATTTAAGGTGTTGAAAAGCTGAAAACATCTATTGCACATACACATTCTGATGTATATTGCAAAGACTGACAAAGAAGGCAGTTTGAGAGAATATTGCCTTTGACTACTACAAAGTTCCAACTCCAGTCATTCTAACGAAGTTCCATCTCTAGTTATTCTAAATCTTATGGGGAATATAGGAAAATATAGGAGGTATCACCGAGCTTCTCATTACAGTATCATTGTTTATTCATAAATTATTCTCTGTAACCCCTGTGGCCATCATATACTTTTCTACTGGCAGTTCCACAGCTGACCGTTTTCTTATAATTCTACCTAGTTTTTTTCAATTAAATTATTCCAGACAAAGATAAAGGAGTTTGTAGGTGGATAGTTTTGAATGCTCCATGTGATATTTAAATTGCCTTCCTGGAAAGAACACTGGACATACATTCACCATCTATGTGCAAATTAAATACGGCATGGTTTGTGAATGAATGCTCTCACTCACTGAAAGAAGTGATGAAACATCACAATAAGGATCACAAGTACTCAAGAGTGGGTGTTGATTTAAATCTTGTGTCAGTTGATTTCACAGTATTATACAGTGGATTAAATTACATATGAAAAAAGAAAATTAGTTTCCCTGAAGCATAGAAAACAAAAACTATTAGCTAAATTGCCATTATAATTACCATCCATATTATTATAAACATTATTTTTAATATTATTTTAAAATAAACACCAAGAGAACTTATTAATTAGATAGAAGTGATAACTCTTCTTAGCATACTATTGGAATTGTGTCCATGGATCACACACAGGCAGTCAGATAGAAAAGCCCTACATTCACATTAACCAGGAAGCATAGGCTATATGCAACAGTACTGAATTGTTTTCAGCTTTGTTAATTAAAAAAATCAGGATTTCTACGTATAAGTGGCATATCACAAACAGCTTTGGGGCAGTCTTTCCAATTCACCTAAAAAAAAATCTATGAAAACACAAAACAAGATAAAAATAACCTTAAAGAATAAATGAAATTTAAAAACCATACAAAGTATTGCCATATCTGAGAGAATGTTTTATCAACTTATTATGATTATGAAGATGAACTTTGAGGGAAAACATCTTTCCTTTGACTAAGAAATCCAAGGTCTTTATCAACCATCAAGCATATACTTCAATGCAGGCTAAACATCATTTTTCAGAGAAATTTTTGCTTCCTAAATGATCAGAGTCCTTTGTGAAGCCTGTAAGTTCTTCTTTCAGCATGCTTATCTGAGTATTATTATTATATTTATCAGTGGGTTCCCCTCCCTTCCTCTTTTAGACAGTTTGGGAGCAGGAAGAAGATATGTTATTGGCCACTATTTATTCCCTAGAGTCTGGAGTAGTACCTGGCACATAAGAGAGTAAAATAAATGTTTTTTGAATGGTGAGTACATTAACATCCATCAAAAAGCAATAAATTATTAAATAAAAGGATAGACAGGAGGATAGCATGCATCTTAGAAGATATAAGATCCTCAAAATGAAGCCCTGTACATGGTATTATGGATTGAAGTGTGTTATGCCTCAAAAAAGATACGTACAAGTCCTAAACTTCAACTCTTATGAATATTACTTATTTGAAAATAAGGTTGTTGCAGATGTAATTCATTCAGTTAAGCTAAGGTAAATAGGGTGGACCTTAATCTCTTTATGACTGGTGCCATATAGCAAGAGACACACAGAGAGACACACAGGGAAGGACAGTTTATGACAACTGAGACAGAAATTAGAGTTAGCTCCCACAAAGCAAGAAACATCTTGTACTACAAGAAACTGGAAAACATCAGAAGTGCCTTTGGAGAGAAGAGAAACTTTGAATCCACACATTTAGCCTCCAAAATTATGAAAGTTGTTTTAAGACAACCATTTTCTGTTAATTTTTTACAGCCCCCACAGGACACGAATACAAAACAGTGAAAGTCATAATAACACCCTGTGAGAAAATTATAGCTTTTATATAACAGTCAGAGTGTAAAAGACTGAGGAATTGAGATCTGAAATTAAGAGAAATATGTTCCTCAGTGAAGGAAAATGGTATGAGTTGTATAGTTAATAACCAGTGTTGATTTATCTGGGCATTGAGCACATCTATCTAGTGACATAATTCCTATCTCTGATAACAGACATTGAGTGAAAACAATGGAAAATTGCACAATTTGTATCTTCAATGTCAAGTCTGAATAGATACTTAAGTAAAATACTTAAATGTTGTTGCTAATTGGTTGTTTTAATAATTAGTTTAATAATGATGCATTTGAATTGTGGTGTAGGAGAAGAATATGGAAAATACTGTGAAGTGCAAAAAGAATGAAGAAATCTGCCTTGGAACAAGTACAGCCAGAGTACTCCTTAGAAGTGAGAATGGTCATACTTGGTCTTAAGTACTTAGGTCATCTTGTCAAAAGGGACCAGTCCCAGGAGAAGGATATCATGGTTGGTGAAGTGGATAGTAAGTGAAAAAGGGCAAAGAACTTCAAAGAGATAGATTGACAGAGTGGCTGTAACAAGGGGCTCAAGCATGTCAAGGATTGTGAGGGTGGCCCAGGACTGCACAGTGTTTCTTTCTGTTATGCATAGGGTGGCTTTGAGTCAGCGTCAATTCAATAGCACCTAACAACAACAGTAACAGCAACAACAATTGGTTAATTCATTGTGCTAATCTTTACTTGCATAGCGATTGTAATTGCTATGGAAGACAAACTTGAGAAACCTTCCCATAATATGGAATAAATAGAGAACAAGAAAAAAATGAATAAGAAAGAAGATAGCAATTATGATAAGCAAATAACAGGTACTCTATAAGGTATTCTTGGAGAAAAAATAAAACATGACAAAATACTACTGAAATATTTTAAAGAGGAAATCATATAAGAAGGAAATAATGTTGTAAAGAACATCAAGACAAGCTATGAGCACTGTAAGCCTGTAAAATATTAGTATTTAGTTTTAAAAAATGAAAAATAAAATAGAACAAGTCAAAAGCTAAAGAGTTCCTAGTAGAAGAAAAAAAAATGGGAAATAATCAAAGAAGTAGACAAACTATTTTATTAGCAATTTGATAAATGCAAAACTTACATTGAAGAATAATTTTATCACCATTTCATTGCCAAGATTTAAAAGTTCTTACATGATAAATAATAGTGAATTCTAAGTGGTCACTGATTGAAGCACAAATAGTACAGTTACTTTGGAAAGCAATTTGATAGAATCTTGTAAAGTTGAACGTGTGACATTCTGAACAAAGTAGAGAAGATATGTATAAGAATGTCCATTTTGCGTGTTCATAATACCAAAAGAAAAAGAAAACTGAAATAATTGAAATGGTCATACTGGAGAATGAATAATTACATTTTTTATAAAAATGCAAAGGTGAACAATAGAAATATGTGGCATTAACAGGAAATACGTGGAGTGGTAAAATGAAAACTATAAAAGAGTATCTGAAATGAAATAGTAAATTTTATTTGGTCAGTTTGCCAATATAATTTTGATTATAATATCCTAATGAAATATAAATAATAGAGATCCAAGCAATTAATCTAGAAAAAGTCAGAGTAATTGTAATTATTACAGAAAAATAAAATTTAATTGTGCTAACCTTTATTATAATAAATCACATGACATTTTAAAAGAAACATTGTTTTAAGTAGGTAACATTAAGGAAAATTGACTTTTTTTTTGTACACTGATATTATACTTCAAATTGCAACAAACCAGTAAATTAGAACATAAAATGAAGGAGTGCATAGCAAAAGCATAATCAATAGCAAGTGAGTTAATATAGGAAAGTAATTTTTTTTCTTTTTAATTAAAGTTTGATCACTCCTCAAAATGGTATGATAGGATTAATGAAAATTGCAACCCTAATTACAGTCTGAAGGCTGTTGGAAAACAAATCTTTGCATATAAATTGCAATAAAAATATCAATAGCCTGAAGTTTGAAATACAAAAGCAGGTATAAAAGTATTTAACACATATAAGTTTCCAGTTATTATTGAAATCTTGCTCTAATAAAATGTCTTTAAAAAATATTTTGTTTGTTTGCTTGAGAAATGTATGGTGTCTTTAAAAGTCAATAAAAATCAATTATCCTACATTTGTACACTCAGAAGCTAAGTAACACTAGTTCTGTCCTTGTCTATTACAATTTAGAAATATTAAATAAATGTAGAGCTCATTTTATTACTAGTACATTTAGATATATGACTGCTTTCTCACTCACTGTGAAACCATGGAAGGGTAGAGAGGAAAAGCAGCAGATTGTGAAAGAGATAGGATTAATAATTTATATCTGAAACTCTTGATTCACATTCAACTATTATTTTTCTACCCACTAAAACTCTCTACATTTAAAACTAATTCTACTGAAGATAGATTCACTTAAAGTAATACTGATTCATAAACACCTCAGTGAGCCAAAAGTATAATTTAGTAGCAAGAGAAGTAGAGCTTGGAACAGAACAAAGGAGAACATTGTATTTTCAATTGATTGCCAGGAAGGTGAGTGTGTTCAATTGACTCACATTTTTTGAGACATTTACTTAGAAATATTCCATATTTCTAAAAATTAGGTCAAGTTTTTATGGTATTAATGCACTTTTGTGAATAATTTTTCTGATGAATAACATCTAGATATACAAAATGTATGTAAAATATTTCACTTCTGAAGAGAAGAGATTTGTGAAGTCAATTGGGTCATTAAAAAACACAGAATGGATCAATTACACTTTTTTAGAAAAGAAAACCAAATTATTGTACCATTATGAAAAAAAAGTATGTTTTGTTGTCATACAATTATAAAAATAATTAGCACAGTGAATGAAAAAGTAGATGTCCTAGATATAGTTATTCCAATTATAGTATAAACAAAAATTAGCAGTAGACAAAAATTATTTCTATAAACTTTCATAGTGCATTAATTTAAAGATTTACACTACCATAAATATAAAACAAAGTATGCTATTTTAGATTAAGCCAAATTTTAAAATAATTTTATTTTAATCAAAATGATTGAGAACCAGTAAAAAGTACTTATCATTTTACCAAAACCAGCTTTAGAATTTGATTCAAAACATACCTGTGTTTTACTTTTTTTAAAAAAAAAAAGAAAAAAAAAAACCTAGCTACAAAAGTGTCACCCTATTTTACATTTAATTCATTGAGAATCAGAAAAGATGAATTTCAGAATGTTTCCATGGTGCCTTGAAGTCTCAATTTTAATATGTAGTGGTGATTTCATTGAATACTGAGTTTGAGCAATGTAGTACATATTGAGAAACTAATAGAAATATAGGACATAAACAGAAAATCTAAGAGAATCAGTATTCCTTTGCTTTTTATTTTCAGAGATTACAAGTTGATTGCAATGACAAATAACTGCTTTGTTAGTATATTCAGCATACATATTTATTTTGCAGGGCTATTTCTCAGTGGCAGTGGTGTTTGGATTTTATTTATTATAGAGAGGTAGATGGATGGATGGATGACAGATAGATGATAGATTGCTAGATAGATAGATAGATAGATAGATAAACCAAACCAAACCCACTGCTGTCAAGTCGTATCTGACTCATAATGACCCCTCCTTGGGTTTCTGAGGCAATATCACTATGGAAGTAGATTGCCCAACCTTCCTTCCAAGGGGTGGCTGGTGGGTAGATAGATAGATGTATAAGATAATATCAAAGAAGAGTAAATTAAACAAAGCACGATGAAATTATTTTAGGAAAGAAAATAAAATTATTGTACTATTATGAAAAAAAAAAGAAATATGTTTTGTTGTCATACAATTATAAAATTAATTAGCACAATGAATGGAAAACTAGATATCTTAGAAATAGGTACTTCAATTATAGTATAAAAAATTAGCACTAGATGAAAAATTATTTCTATAAACTTTCATAGCATATTAATTTAAAGATTTACACTACCATAAATATAAAACAAAGTATGCTATTTTAGGTTAAGCCAGACATTGACAGAGAACTTCCATAAATGGAAGCTGGATTCAGAAAAGGAAGTGAAATAAGCAATATCTTGCTGATGTCAGATGGATCTTAGTTGTAAACAATGAATAGCAGAAAGTTATTTGCCTGTATTTTAGTGACTATACAAAGGCATCTGACTATATGGATCATAACAAATCATGGGTAACATTGCAAAGTATGGGAATTCCAAAGCACATTTTTGTGCTTATGAGGAATTTGTACACAAGGGAATACCACATGGTTTCAAATAGGAACAGAGTGCCAAGGTTGTATTCTTTCATCATACTTTTCAATCTGTGTCCTGAGCAAATAATCCCAGAATCTGGACTATATGAAAAGGAATGTAGCATCAGGATTGGAGCGACTCATTAACAGCCTGCAATATGCATAGGACATATGCTGGTAGTGAAGAAGACTCAAAGCACTTACTGATGAAGATCAAAGATTACAGGTTTCAATATGAATAACACCTCAACATTAAGAAAACAAAAAAATCTCACAATTGGACCAGTAAGCAACATCATGATAAATAGGGGGTATATCTTTAAGGAAGTTGATCGCCCCAGCTTCCTTCCATGAAGGAAGGAACTGGTTAGCAGTCAAATGTCTTAGGGACTAAGAGGCTCCTTACTCATGCAAGCAGCAGTCAAAAAAAAAAAAAAATAAATCAGACATCATATTGCAGTAGGCAAATTTGCTGCAAATGACCTCCTTAAAGTACTGAAAGCAAAAATGTCCCTGATGACTAAGGTACACCTAACCCAAGCCCTGGTATTTTTAATTGCCTCATATGCATGTGAGAGCTGGATGATGAGTAAAGAAGACTGAAGAAGAATTGATGCCTTTGAATTGTGGTGTTGGTGAAGAATACTAAACACACCATGGAATGCCAAATGAATGAACAAATCTACTCCAGAAAAAGTGCAGTGCAGCAGAAATGGCCAGACTTCGTCTCACTTGCTTTGGTCACAAAGTCAGAAGGGACCAGTCCCTGGAGAAGGATATCATGCTAGGTAAAGTGAAGCATCAGAGAAAAGGAGAAGACCTTCGACAACATGTTTGATACAGTGGCTGTAACAATGGGCTCAAGCATAGCAAGATTGTGAGGATGGCACAGGGCACAGCAGTGCTTCGTTCTGTTGTACACAGGGTTACTATGAGTCAGAATCAACTTGGTGGCACGTAACAAGAACAACAAAAATTTATCCGAACAATTAATGTGAAGACTACGTGAAAGTTGCTTAGTAGACTGAAATAATAAAAACTTTACTCTTCCCAAAATTCCTGTAGCAGCTGTATGCCAATTTAGCCTCTGCCACTGAGGTGCACTGTGAGAGAGGAACAAAATGGAAAAGAAGCAGGAGCCATATCCTTACTCTTCTCACATTTGCAGGCAGGCATGTGGTAAATAGATAATTAAGTAAACAAAGGATTTTGCTATGGTCTACATATGTCCTCTGTGAATCTCTTTTTCTCGAGGCAGTTGTGACCACTGAGAACAGTAGTTCCTAAACTTCTTGACTCTGAAAGACAGCAGTATGACTAAGAGCTAGCAGATGCATCCAGTGACCGTGTGTCCTTCAGGTTTTGCAGTCATTTTTAGATCACTCTTCCCTTGTATGAAATACCTTCCTGATTGAAAACACTATAATGGCCTTCACGATTCAACTGACAAATAGAGACAGGAATCATCATTTCTACTAGGGGAGGAAGAAGAGGCTTTTAAATAAAGGTGACACTTGAGTTGAGATCACAAAATATTCCACACACTTGTGAAGTGGAGAAGGACTTTTAGACAGAGAAAGCAATGTGTACAACAGTGAAACTTGAAATTGCATCATATTTTTACAGTGGATACTATGTACTACAGGTATTCACAATACAAAGAGATGAATGTCATCTGGAATAATCAGGGGAAGGTCCCTGGATAGTACAAGGGTTTGTGCTCAATATGAACCTAAACGATGGTGATTTGAGTCCCCCCAGCAGCCCCAAGGAAGAAAGGTTTCGTGATGAGCTTATGTAAAGGTTACAACCAAGGAAACCCTATGAAGCAACTCCACCCTGTAACATAGGAGGTCACCATGAGTTGAAGTCAACTTCATAGGAATATATATATATTCATATATCATGTGTGTATATATATATATATATAGAGAGAGAGAGAGAGAGAGAGAGAGAGAGAGAGCTCTGGTAGCATAGAGGCTAAGACACTTGCCTGCTAACCAGACGGCTGGCGGTTCAAACCCACCAGCCACTCCTCAGAAGGAAGGTTGGGCAATCCTACTTCCATAGTGATACTGCCTCGGAAACCCAAGGAGGGGTCGCTATGAGTCAGGTTTGACTCGACGGCACATAACAACAGCAACATATATAATTATATATATATATATAATGAGGGAAGTTTTCCAAAGAGAAATTTGAAAATTGCACAGTACTTAGAAGCACAACTAGCAAACACCACTCCAATTTGAATATTTGAGTGTAGAACATGCCAGATTGAGATGTAAAAAATGATGTTTACTAGAAAATCAGTGTCTTAATTATCCAGTATTCCTATGAGAGTGGCTTTAACAAACAGAAATTTGTTTTCTCACAGTTTAGGAAGCCAAAAGTTCAAATTCATGGTGCTGACTCTAGAAGAAGGCTTACTCTCTTGTTGGGTTTGGAGGAAAGTCCATGTCTCTTTTCAGATTCTGTTCCTTATTTCCTTGTCAAACTCCATATGGTTTGGCATCTATCTTCCCTTATCTCCTCTATCTTGCTTCATGCTTAATCTGCTCTTTTATATCTCAAAAGAAATTGGCTTAAAATGCAAACTACACTAGTACTGCCTCATTAACATAACAAAGAAAAGCTTATTTCAAAATGACATTATAATCACAAATACAGTAGGATTTATAACACACATTTTTGTGGGACTCAATTCAGTGCATAAGAATCAGTAAAACTGGCATTTTAGGCTAGAAAGGTTTTATTTTTGTCAGAGTGTAGGAGGCAGTGTTTGAGATATAAATTGGAACTAACTTATTTAATATATGACACATAGAAGCAGATCTTTTGAAGCAAAACATGTGCTGGATAGTTTGTTTGCTCCTCTATATCCACTTTCCAACTTTCTCCATTCTGCTCTGTATTCTGTGAGCTTGATTTTATGGATCTATAAAATCATTCCATGATCCATAGGCTTCCATGCAGGTTTAGTACTGGGAGACCGGAACACAAGATCTGGAAGGTGACAGGATAACCAGAATAAGTATTTATTCTCCAACTTCCTCTGTGACAATTCTATGAGAGAAGGTACAACTCTCTACCAAAAACCACTGCCCTGTTTAGAGGTGTCCTCTAGGTTTCTGTTAACTGTTGCCTCTGTTTCCATTCTTGGCCCAGTATAGTTCCCAGTTCCCATCTCCTCTCTCTCTCTCTCTCTCTCTAAATATATATTTATATATAGGAGCTCTGGTAGCATAGCGCCTAAGGCACTTTACTGCTAACCAGAAGGCTGGTGATTCAAATCCACCAGCCACTCCTCGGAAGGCAGGTTGGGCAATCTACTTCCGTAGTGACCCTGCCTTGGAAATCCAAGGAGGAGTTGCTATGAGACGGGTCTGACTCGACGGCACATAACAACAACAACAACTATATATATATATATAAACTCTAGTGGCATAGTGCGTAAAGCATTTGACTGTTAACCAGACGGCTGGTGGTTAAAACCCATCAGCCACTCCTAAGTAGGAAGAAGACTGGGCAATCTCCTTCCATAGAGATAACACCTCAGAAACCAAAGGAGGGGTCACTATGAGTCGAAACCAACTCAGAAAACATACATACAAAACTCAATAAATAACTATGTATATATATATATATATATATATATGTGTGTGTGTGTGTGTGTTTATGTATGTATGTATATATGCTTATTTATGTATGTACGTGCATGTATTATATGTAAGTTTATTTATAGGGCTCTGGTGGTGCTGTAGTTAAAGCATTGGGCTCTAACCAAAAGATCAGTTGTTTGAAAACACCAGCTGCTCTGTGGGAGAAAGATGAAATAGACTGCTTCTGTAGATTCACAGCCTTGGGAAACCTATGAGGCAGTTGCACTCTGTCCTATAGGGTCACTCTAAGTTAGAATTGATTCAATGACAGTGCGTTTGTGTGGTAGTTAAATTTGTATGTCCACTTGCTTGGCCCTGCTTGAGTGGCTGGGCAGCTGGTGTTAGTTATTCCCCATGATGAGACTGGCAATCAACTCTATGGTGGTGTGGTGTAGTAAATTACTTAGTGTGGCTTTTCTACCCATAAGTCTTTGTAAACTCCAAGGTGGGATTTTCTGTGAGCAACTGAGGAGCTCCTGATTGCTGAAGTTGTCCACCTGGAGTATTTCTATTGGGCGTGGCACAAAACAATGTTCTGTGAGGTGCCCACTCTCTCTCACGTGCTTAGAGTTCTGATGCTATGATTGGCTAGTTTGACCACCCTTCCAGGCTCAAAAGGAGGCCTCCTAGAGGCAGAACTCTCTCTCTGACTGCTGGTTGAGGAAGAGGTATGGCTGAAAGAGACACATGCTCTGGAAAGAGACACACACTGCTGGAAAAAGACACAACAGACATGCATTGCTGAGCGAGACACCGAGGGACCAGTACTGCTGGGAAAGAGACTGTGAGAGTGTTGGCCAAGGGACGGTGGGCTGGGACAGAGACTGGCCATTTTTCCTGAACTTAGATTGTAGCCGATGGTGCTTCCCTAATAAACCCCATAATCCATGAGCTCTGTGTGGCCACTGCAGTGAATTATCAAACCCAGGAGAGAGGTGGTGGGTGCTTTGGGAGGAACGGTTGGTGAAAGGGCTGGAGGGAGGCAGCATGTCTGGCCTTGCAGCAATAGGCCTTGGGTTACTGCTGGTAATCCTGTCTTCCTCTTGTGGGATTACAGGAGGTCAGAACATGTGGCCTCCTCGCTGCTTTTTGCAGGTGGGATCTACCACAAGCAGCTGAGTAACTAGCTGCCTTTGGGATGTGGTCTCTTCCTGTACATAAGGAGAAGCCTTGGGGATAGTCTCTAGCTTATGGCACATTTGGACCCTGCATGTAGCCATGTCATTGTTCAGCAGCCTGCCATGCTCTGCCAATCTTGGGACTTACAATGGGCTTGAATTAATGGCCTGCCATGTGGTTTGGTAACATCAGGACTGTGCCATTTTATTTGTCAACCTTGAGCTTGTTAGCCTCAGCAGCTAGTAGCTGCCTTAGTAAAGAGATGCCTCTAGCTCCAGTGGGCTGGGAGCAAGAAGCAGAGCTGAAGCCCAAGGTCGAGGGGCTTTCACACAGCTCCTAGAGCCTGGCACTTGGAACTCGGACTTCTAGCCTTCTGAACTGTAAGAGAATAAACTCCTGTTTGTTATGGTCATCCCACTTGTGGTCCATTCTTGTCAGAGTGGCAGTAGATAACCAGAACAGTTTGGTTTTGGTTTAAATAGGTATATATGAACATATCTATATGTATATACATATGTTGTTGTTGTTGTTGTTATTTGCCATCGAGTAGGCCCCGACTCATAGCAACCCCTCCTTGAGTTTCCGAGGCAGTATCACTACAGAAGTAGGATTGCCCAACCTTCCTTCTGAAGAGTGGCTGGTGGGTTTGAACCGCCAGCCTTCTGGTTAGCAGTCAAGTGCCTTAGGCACTATGCTACCATATATGAACATATCTATATGTACATACATATATGCATATATAATTTTTTCCATTTAAAGGGAATAATTTCAATCAATTCTTAACTATATGAACTCACTCTGTATTTAATTTAAAAAGAAATAAATGCAACAAGCACATAAAGTTCCTTATCATAATAGAGCAAACACATTGTTGATATATCAAACATAAATAATCTATGGGTGTAATTATGCACATAGAAAAAAAAAAATCACATTGTGCCCTAATATTGCATGGTAACAATGGTTACAGATTTTCAAGATTATTCCTATATAAATATATCTCAAAACTCTCTATTGTCTTAAATAATTTATAAAGCATTCTAGATTGCCAAAGGATAGATAATCCACATTAGTATACATTGATGGTAGTAACTATAATTTATAAAATGCTGGCATCTTTTTCTATTTAGTCTTAGAATATAGCTTTAGCCTTAGAAAAAATATTCAAAAGGCTAAATTGTAACAAACTGTCTTGTTGTTGCTGTTAGGTGCCATCAACACTATGTACAGCAGTATAAAATACAGTTGGGTCCTTTGTCATCTTCGCAGTCATCACTATATTTGAGCCCACTGTTACAGCCACTGTGTCAATCTACTTGACAGTCTTCTTCTTTTATGCTGATCCTCCACTTTACCTACAATGATGTTCTTCTCCAGGGACTGGTTACTTCTGACAACGTGTCCAAAGTATGTAGACAAAGTCTTGCCACCCTCCCTTCTACGGAGCATTCTGGCTATGTTGTTATTTGCCATTGAGTCAGCCCGACGCATAGCGACCCCTCCTTGGGTTTCCTAGGCAGTATCACTATAGAAGTAGGATTGCCCAACCTTGCTTCCAAGGAGTGGCTGGTGGATTTGAATCTCCAGCCTTCTGGTTAGCAGTCAAGTGCCTTAGACATTATGCTACCAGAGCTCCTACTCAAAGACAAATTTGATTGTGCTTCAGACAGTCTATGGTATATTCAATACTTTTTGCCAATACCATAATTCAAAGTAATTGATTTTTCTTCAATCTTCCATAATAAATGTCCAGGTTTTGCATGTATATTAGGTGATAGAAAATATCATGGCTTAGGTAAGGAGCACCTTAATTCACACAGTGTCATATTTGCAGTTTTGACACTTTAACGATGTCTTTTGCAGCAGATTTGCCCAAACAATATGTCATCTGATTTCTTGAATTCTGTTTCCATGGGCACTGATTGTGAATCCAAGTAAAATGAAATCCTTGACAGCTGAAATATTTTCTCCATTTATCATGCTGTTGCATATTGGCCCAGTGTTGAGGATATTTGTTTGCTTTACATTGAAGTGTAATCCATAAGGAAGCCTGTAGCCTTTGATCTTCATCAGTACATGACTTATGTTCTCTTCACTTTCAGCAAGTAAGGTTATATCATCTACACATCACAGGCTGTTAATGAGTCTTCCTCCAATCCTGATATCGTGTTCTTCTTCATATAATCCAGTTTCTCAGATTATTTTGCTAACCATACATTTGGAGTAACTATGGTGAAAGGATACAACTTTGATGCCCAACTTTCTTGATTTTAAACCATGCAGTATACCCTTTTCCTGTTTGAACTACTGCCTCTTGGTTGACATATAGGTTCCACATAAGCACAGTTAAGTGTTAAAAAAATCCCTGTGTTTTTTTGCAGTGTTATTGATAATTTGTTATGATCCACACAGTCAAATGTCTTTGCATATTCACTTAAACACAAGTAAATATCATTCTCATATTCTTTGCTTTCAGCAAAGATGCATCTGACATTAGCAATGATATTCCTTATTTCAAGTTCTCTTCCGAATCCAGCTTGAATTTCTGGTAGTTCTCCTTTGACATTCTATTGCAACAATTTATGAATTAACTGCAACAAGATTTTACTTGCAGTTGATATTATTGATATTGTTCAGTAATATCCACACTCTATCAGATCACATTTTTTTTTTTTTCTTTTTGGAATGGGCGCAAATATAGACCTCTTCCAGTATGTTGTCCAGGTAGCTATCTTCCAGATTTCTTGCCAAAGATGAGTGAGATATTCAGCATTGAATCTGTTTGTTGAAACATCTCAATTGGCATTCTGTCAATTCCTGTGGTTTTTTTTTAATTTCCACCAATGCCTTTAGTGAACTTTGACTTCTTTCTTCTATTCCATCAGTTCTTGATCATATGCTACTTCCTAAAGTTTTTTTTCCTAATTTATTATAACAAAATTAATGTCAAATCAAAATCCCCTCATAAACAATATATTATCTTTCCATATATATAAATTGTGTCTTGCCAAAAGTATAATAAAAAAGAGATTAAGATACATTTTTGCTTAATATATACTTTACACCTTTCTGCTAGTGAGTTTTTATTTCCTTGACTACAGAGTTATGCAATAAACATTTATGACACTTTTCTTATATTCAAAGAACTGTCCTTAATGTTGTATAATCTGAAAGATTAATTAGTTTGAGCTGTCAATTTTTACATTTATGCATGCTTTCATTTTTTTTATTCCCAGAATTTATGTGAAAATTGTTACAAAAGTTAAATGCTAAATATAATTTCCTGATAAATGAGAGTGTTGCTGTATGTCTTATGTGGAGTAAGATCACAGAGAGCAGGAGAGTACTAGGTAATTAATAGATAAATTCAGGGTCTCCCTTACAGAAGTATCTGAGGGATTTTGAAATTTGGAATTAAAAATTTTACTTTGGTTAGTGTCAAATATGAATCCCTAGCTTTCATTTGAAGTGATGGGATTGCTGGGATATTTCTTTTCTAAAATGGTGAATTATAAATCAGGTTTTTATATTTAAATAAATCAGAAAAAATCCACCTCTAACATTCCTGAAAATTAATAAAGTTCAAAGATAACATCTATAGCATGTAATATGGTTCAAAGTCTTAACATTAATTGGTTATATTCTTTTCACTAAACATGATATAATTTAATGTAATTTTCTTAATCCATTTTATTGAAATATAATTTATGTACAGCAAAATACACAAAACTAAAGTGACATGGGTCAATGCATTTTTTTTTTTTTTTTTTTTTGGCAGTGTTCCTTCCCCTCACCTCCCACCCCTGTCAACCAACAAAGAAAGTTTCCCTCCATATATAAAACTTTCCTTGACCCTACACAACAACAAACTAATACTATATTTGTCCTTCTGTGATTGATTTATTTCACTCAGCATAGTGTCCTCTAAGTTCATCCGTATTATGCGATGTTTAAACTATAAGATATGTAGTATGACATTTTACTTTGACCTAAACATTCACAGTCTGTTGGAGATTTTTTACAGGGTTCTACATAAATAGGCAGCTTTAATACATCCAAAAATAAATATATTTTGTAAGATCACTGACAGTTTATCAAGTATAAAATAGGTATTTAATAAAACATATAAGTGTACATTATTTGTATATATAAAACAGGAAATTGTGTTAAAATTAGTGTTGCAGGAATAATCTCTTACATTTGTGTTGAGAATTATACAGCTATCATAAATAACCTTATTTGTTCTTACGCCTACTTTGTGAAATATATAGGTCAGGAAATAACCTCTGGGAGGTTACATGACTTGTCCAAAGTCCAAATATTAAGAGACAGAAATAAATCAAGTCACTAGGCCTTTTATATAAGGTCAAGGTTTTTCTACACAAATACTATAATGGATCTGACACAAAAAATTTAATATAGGAAGATGGGGCAATCTATTTCCATAGTGATACTGCCTCAGAAACCCAAGGAGGGGTCGCTATGAGTCGGGCCAGACTTGACAGCACATAACAACAACAACAACAATATCATATAACATATACAATGTATATGTTTCCTTTATAATTATATAATATTTTTAGTATTATAAAATGAAACCAATTTTATCCTAGAAAATAAAAATGAGAAAAATTAAAGCCTGATGACAAATGTTAATATTTTAATTTTCAACTTACATTTTTCCTGTAAAAGTACAAATGGTACATATTTTATATTTTTATATGATTTTAATACATACCAATTTAGTTCGTGTGAATACATCAACTAGTGATCAATCTGAAGCTACAAACATGACATCACTGAATGTGAAGTTGGGAAGAGCTGCATGTGGTTGGTTTCCTCAAGTCATTGCAAGATTGTACAAGACAGGGCCAACTAATCATTGCTTTCTTGGTTATCATTGGATAACCCCTGATTCTTCAACAAATAATGCAGATATGATAAGATTGATTCTTGTGAACCCTGTCTATATATTAAAGTTGAATTAAACATAAGAAATATTCGAAAGCTCTTTGAGGGCATTTAAAAAAAAAAAAAAAAGGAGTCCATAATTTTGCATAGGTTTTTAACTGTCAGCTACAAAGTTCTAGCTTTCATGTAGTACAATGAGACCTGAAGTATTCCATTTCCAAAAGGGAAAACCGTGGATTGATTTCTTTACCAATAGAGAAACTAACCATGACTCTTCTGTCAGGTTGTCGTTACTATGGTGGCTTGTGTGTTGCAGTGAGGCTGGAGACAATGCCTTCAGTATTTCAAATACGAGCAGGGTCATCCATGGCAAATAGGTTTCAGTGGAGCTTCCAGACTAAGACAGAGTTGGAAGAAGGAAGGGACCATCCACTTCTCAAAGTATTGCCCAGTGAAAACCTCATGAATAGCAGTGAAACACTGGCTGGCTGAGATATTACTGGAATACTTTATGAATAGCCCTGAAACATTGTTTCTATAGTGCCAGAAGATGAGCCCCTCAGGTCTGAAGGCACTCAAAACATGGCTGGGGAAGAGTTATCTTCTCAAAGTAGAGTCAACCTTAATGACATGGATGGAGTAAAGCTTTTGGGACCTCCATTTGCTAATGTGGCTTGACTGAAAATGAGAAGAAACAGCTGTAAACATCTATTAACAATTGGAACATGGAATGTATAAGGTATGAGTCTAGGAAAATTGGAAGTTGTCAAAAATGAAATGAAATGCATAAAGATCAATGTCCTAGGCATTAGTGAACTGAAATGGACTGTTTTTGGCTATTGTGAATCAGACAATCATATGATCTACTACTATTCTGGGAATGACATATTGAAGAGGAATGGTATGACATTCATTGTCACAAAGCATATTTCAAGATCTATCCAGAAATACAATGCCATCAGTGATAGGATAATATCCATATACCTACAGGGAAGACAAGTTAATACCAACATTATTCAATTTACCCACCAACCACCACAGCCAAAGATGAGGAAACTGAAGATTTTTACCAAATTCCTCAGTCTGAAATTAACAAAACATGCGATAAAGATGTATTGAATATTACTGGTGATTGGAATGTAAAAGTTGGAAACAAAGAAGAACTATTGACAGTTGGAAAATATGGCCTTGGTGATAGAATTGATGCTGGAGATCACATGATGGAATTTTACAAGACCAACAAATTTTTCACAGCAAGTACTATTTTTCAACAATACAAATGGCAGCTGTACACATGGACCTTGCCAGATGGAATACACAGGAATCATATCTACTACATCTGTGGAAAGAGGCAATAGAGAAACTCAATATCTTTAGCCAAAATAAGTCCATGAGTTGACTGTGAGACGGACCACCAATAGCTTACAAGGAAGTTCAAGTTGAAGCTGCAGACAATTAAAATAAATCCATCAGGGCCAAAATATGACCTTGATTATATCCCACCTCAATTAAAGGACCATCTGGAAAATAGATTTTATCCATTGAACACCAATGACTGAGGACTAGACGAGTTGTGAGATGACAACAAGAATATAATGAATGAAGAAAGCAAAATGTCATTAAAAAGACAAGAAAAGAAGAAAAAACAAAATGGATGTCAAAAGGGACTCTGAAACTTGCTCTTGAAAGGACAGTAGCTAAAGCAAATGGAAAAAAAGGACAAGATGAAAGAGCTGAACAGAAGATTTCAAAGAACAATTTTAATTATTAATTATGATGAATTAATTCTAATATTTAATTTAAGCCTAAATAAACCTAAATAGAATAATATACATTTCCTTATCATAGTAAAACAAATACATGTTTGATACACCAAACAGAAATAATCTATGGGTAGAATTATGCAAGTAGAAAAAAATCACATTATACCCTAAAATTGCATGCTAAAATATGGATAGAGCTTGAAGACATTTTCCTAAATGATACAAGACATCACAAAGTATCAAATACTGTATGACCTCACTTATAAAAGAAGACAATAAAACCAAATGTATAAAGACCAAGATTTGTTAGAGGTTACCAGAGGTGAAAGGAGGGAAAAAGGAGGGTTAACAATTATGTAAAAATCCTATCGATTAAAGGTAGGGTTGCATAGTTAATTACTGTAATTTCTATCAATAAGTTATACACATATAAAAAGCTGAAATAGCAAAATTATGTGATGTATTTTGAACAACCATAAAAAAAAAGGAGTAGCTGCTGAAGCTGCTTACGTACAACCAAAAATTCATAAGATTCATTCCATTGATGGTTTAGTGTCATATTTAATGGGATACTCTGGGTATTTGACCTAATAATATTTTCAATGTTTTTTTTTCTACCTCTTATTTTGTTGTGTAGTATGTAGAGAAAGATGAGATAGTCTCAACAGATAAATGAAACTTAATTAAAAAATATATTGTGTCCAACATCAAAATTACAAATAATAGTTTCAAAATGAAATAAGAACACTTATCAATGCTTCTATTAACATTGTTTCCTTGTCCTAGGTAATGCATTAGATTTACAATAAAATCATTTAAAATGATTCAGACACAATAATTAGAAAGGAAGATTATTTTTCAGTAACTCAATACTCATCTAAAGAATATCAAAGAAAATCAAGAGATTAAAGCATTATAACTAAAATAATATTTTAGCAAGTGTATTTCTACATCATTAACAAGAAAAATATCAGGAAAATGCCAGGAATTTCCCAACAGCAAATAAAAAAAAATTCTACTCACAGTACTAACACAAATTATAAATTAAATTTAAGAATAAGCCATAGGAAAAAATCTAAAAAAAACAAAGGACGAGAATTTTAAAGATATATTCCAAATATCATTCATTTTTATACTCCATACATTAACCTGAATAACTGACATGTTTCTCATTTTCTGTTATCACAATTATGCTATGTATGACTTGTATAGTTTAAAGCACGAAATACTTATTTAACTCATCAGTGTGAATCTGCATTGGTATTGAGTCTCAGCTAGGAAGTGTTTCTTCTCTAGTCAATTCACTGATAAATCTAGAGATTGGCTGATGGTCATCTGAGGCAATAAGAGGGATTTTTTCCCTTAATCTCCCATCCTCCTACAGATGAAATACAAACAGACATTAATACACTAATTAATTTTAAATACTTATTCTTGTTTCACCATTCATATTATCTCTTTGCTCAACATAGGTTGGCTGTTCAAACCCACCAGCCACTCCTTGGAAAGAAGATTGGGCAATCTACTTCAGTAGTGATACTGCCTGGGAAACCCAAGGAGGGGTTGCTATGAGTCAGATCCGACTTCACAGCAGTGAGTTTGGTTTTGGCTTTTAGCTCTAATGGAAGGCTTTCTCTGTCTGTTGGTTCACACTGTAGGAGGAAGGTCCTTGTCTCCTTTCACCATCTTTGGGCCTAGTGTTCCTTAGAGATCCTCCTGTGTCTTGACATCACCTTCTCCTGGATCTAAGAGTGTCTCAGCACAAAGACCCTGAGTCCAAAGGACTTGCTCCACTCCACGTTGTTCTTTTCTGGTGGTAATAGGTCCATCAGATCTCTGCTCCCTTGTTCAGTCTCTTCTAAGGAGCTCTGGTAGCGTAGTGCCTAAGGCACTTGACTGCTAACCAGGAGGCTGGCAGTTCAAACCCACCAGCCACTCCTCGGGAGGAAGATGGACAATCTATTTCCATAGTGATACTGCCTGGGAAACCCAAGGAGGGGTCGCTATGAGTCGGTCCAACTTGATGGCACATAACAACAACAACAGTATCTCAAATGGGATTGAATCAAGAATCACTCAAATGCTGTAGATTGTATCCTTCCTCATTAACATAAATGCCTTTAATTTTGCCTCACTAACATCACAGTGGTTAAGATTTTCACCACATAAGATAATTACATCAGATCAGTTCAGAACAAAGCATGACCAGACAATGTTTCGTTCTGTTGCACATGGAGTCACTATGAATCAGAACTGACTCAATGGCATCTAACCAAATTTATTTATTTTTCTGTTTTCTGTTTGTGCTTTGTTTATTAATTAATTGTTAAAATGTACACCTGATGTCCCTGTATTTTGTTCTAAGAGTTTTATGGTTTTATTCAGCACTTTAGGTCCTGAAATCCATTTTGAATTTGTTTTTGTGTTTGATGTGTTGATGTGATCTTGTTTCATTTTCTTGCATTTGGAAATCAATTTTCCCGACACCATTTATTGAAGAGATTCTTCTTTCCTCATTGAATGGACTTAGCACTCTTTAAAAAAAAATCAGTTGGCCATGGGTGTGTGGGTTTATTTCTGGAACAACAATTCTATTCCATTTGTCTCTGTGTCTATTCTTATGCCAGCACCAGTCTTTTTTGATTACTGTAGTCATATGATATGTTTTAAAATAAGGCATTTTAAGTCCTCATCCTTTGTTCTTGTCTCTCAGCTTTGCTTTAGCTATTCAAAACTTCTTGTCATGCTTTATAAACTTGAGGATTTTTTTTTTTTTTTTTACATTTCTGTAAAGAAGACTGTGGAAAATCTTTATCAGGATTGCACTGTATCTACATGAGCTTTGGGTAGTGTTGACATCTTAACATAGCTAAGCTTCCAATTAATGAACCTGGACTATCTTTACATTTATTTAAGTCTTCTTTAATCTGTTTCAGCAGTGTTCTATAATTTTCACAGTCTAAGTTCTTTATGTCTCTGGCTACATTTATTCTTAGTTAATTTAGTCTCTTACAAGCTATTGTAAAAGGCATTATTTTCCCAGTTTCTCTTAAGGATTTCTTATTGCTGATTAATATATAGAAACCCAACTGATTTTTATTTGTTAACCTTGTACCCTATAACTTTGCTAAATTCCTCTATTAGATCTAGATGTTTTCTTGCAGACTCTGGGATTATCTATATATAGGATCAAATCATTCATGCATTGAGATACTTTAACTTCTTCTTTTCCAATCTGGATCTATTTATTTATTTATTTAGCCTTCTTGTTGAGACTAGGACTTCTAAAACAAAATTGAATAGAATTGATGAGAGTATGCATCTTTGTCTTGTACCCATTTTCAAAGGAAAGTTCTGAATCTTTCTCCATCAAGTGTAATTTTGGCTTTTCATATATGCCCTGAATCATATTGAAGAACTTCTTTTCTAATCCAATCTCCTTGAGTGTTTTCAACAAGAAAAAATCCAGTTTCGTTAAGCTGATTAGAACTGGAATTGACTCAACAGTAGTGGTTTCTTTCTTGATGAAAACCCTCAAGAGGACTGGAATAGAAGGGAAATTCCTCAAGGAGGTTGGATTTTATAATTTTTCCCCCTTCATCTATAGAGATGATTGTGTGATTATTTACCTTTGTTCTGTCAATGTGCTGTGCTATTTTGACTACTTTTCTAATGCTGAATCATACTTATATCCTAGAATAAATTTCACTTTCTCATTGTGTATAATTTTAATATACTATTGCATTCTCTTCACTAGTTTTTCTTAAGGCTATTTGCCTTTATATTCATAAGAACAGGACCATTTTATTTTCTTGAGGTGTCTTTGTCTAGTTCTGTTGTCAGGCTTATGTTGCCTTTGTAGAATGAATTAGGAACCGTTCCTTCATTCTCTATCTTTTGAAAGAGTTTAAACAGTATTCTTTTCAGTTCTTCTCTAAATGTGTGGTACAATTCCTCAGTAAAGCTATCTAGTACAGAACTTGTTTTTTAGGGAAGTTGTGATCACTGATTTGATCCCTTCACATCTTACATGTCTGTTGAGACTTTCTCTTTTCTCTTGAGTCAGTTTGGGTAGGTTGTGTGCTTCTAAGAATTTGTCTCTGTCATCTAGTTTATTCTGCTTGTTGCCATAATAATGTTGTTCATAATATTCTATCATGATTTTCTGTATTTATATTGTGTCAGTTAGAAAATTCCCTGTTTCATTATATATTTTGTTATTTGTGTATTTTCTCATTATTTTTGTTAGTTTAGCTAAAAGTTTGTCAATTTCATTGATCTTTTCAAACAATTTTCTGGGTTTATTGATTATCCTATTCTGTTTTCAATTTACTTAATTCTGTTAGCATAGTGCCTAAAGCACTTGACTGCTAACCAGAAGGCTGGCGGTTCAAACCCACCAGCCACTCCTTGGAAGGACGATAGGGCAATCTACTTCCATAGTGATACTGCCTCAGAAACCCAAGGAGGAGTCGCTGTGAGTTAGGTCCAACTTGATGGCACATAACAGCAACAACAGTTCTGTTCTGATCTTTGTTATTTCCTTTTTTGTGATGCTTAGCCTTAGTTTACTCTTCTGATTTTTTTTTTGTTTGTTTTTGTTTTGTTTTTTCATAGCTTTTCTTTCCACATATGAAAATAAGATATGGGAGAAAGACAAGTAAATAAATACATAATTTCTGTCTTCAGGAGATAATAGTCATATACTTTATTAGAATAAACATTATTTTTTTCTTTTCCATTGAAAACTTTTTTTATTTTAAAATAACTTTATAATGCTGAAGTTGTGAAAATAATACAAAAAAAAACCCAAAAACTACTGCTTTCAAGTCTATTTCAACACATAGCAACCCAAATGGACACAGTCCAAGCTCTCTATAGTGTTTCCAAGGCTTAAACCTGTACAGAAACCAACTAGATATAACAAACATATATAGAACACTCCATCCAACAATCTTTAAATTCTGTTTCACAATTTTTCTCTTTCTCTGTAAACTCAAGTTCTATTGATCAATATTTTTATAATTTTAGAACTGATTTATTTTTCATTTTAGTGACTCTTTTTAATTTACTATATTTTTATTTCTTTGTTATGTAATTAAATATGACATATTCTGCTCATTTTTGTTTTATACCTTCTTTTAATGCATATTTCAATTACTTATATCAATTTAGTTCTGAAAAAAATCTTTTCAAAATCCTCATTAATATTTTATTATTTGAATCTTATGTTCAATGAGACTATTTTTTATTGTTGATTTTTTTTCGTTGTTATACCTTTTAATATTATTTTTCCTATGTGTTCTTGAATTTGGTTTTGGAAACTCATGTTAAATTCAATTCTATTTTGGTTCTATTGGATTATTATATGGATTTGATTTCTCCATTAATCTCCTACATAACCTAATCAGACTCTTATCTTATATTGGGAATTAGGGCCTCTGCCACAATTGATATTAGAAATATAACAGATGAAGCAGTAACTGGATGGTTCACATCATTCAGCTGCTGTGTATTAAACTTTATCTCTCTTTTCCTAAACCTGCTGTTTCATTTAGTTTAGAACTTCAGGCATCCATTTTCAGAATCTTTTTTACAGTTCTTATTTACAAACAAGAAACCTGTCTCCTGACTTCTATCTCCTTTGGAGACAATTTTTCTATTAATTGTTTCTTATAGCAGATAAACTCCTAACTGCTTTTATCTATTTTTAAACCTTGAGAACCATAAATTTAGCTCTTAGAGCAGCTCACATTTGAATTTGTTTCCATTCCTAGCACATGGTATGCTTACCTTTATTTTAATTCTACTTTGTATGTATGTGATATATATGTGACACATTCATACACACACATGATGTTTAGAGTTGGAAGGAAGAAGGGAAACTCAAGTGACAAGTTGGAAAGTATACTATACTAGAAAATAAGTTTTAACTTCCCTTTGCTAAAGGAAAAGTAAAAAGAGAGTTGATATATTATGCAACTCAAAACTTTCTGCTGTTGAGTCGGATCTGACTCATAGCGACCCCTCCTTGGGTCTCAGAGGCAGTATCTCTATGGAAGAAGATTGTCCAGTCTTCTTTTGGAGGAGTGTCTGGTGGGTTTGAACCACCAACCATCTGGTTAGCAGTCAAATGCCTTAGGCATTACACCATCAGGGTTCTGAATATGCAACAGTAAACCATACAATTATATGACAAAATAGTGAATGACTAAGTATGAGGATTTAAAAGGAAGTTTGAGTAATGGACAAGTGGTCCTTGGCAGAACAGAGTTTTCAAATAATATTTCTTTTTCTTTCTAAAAGAAATATGCCGTATTTAATGAGTTTTTATTGTCCACTAGGACTGAATAACATGCCATTCAATGTATATAAACCATTCATAAAAGAAAGGCTCAAAGCAGAACCTAACAACAGACTGTTCAGTAAACAACAGGCTAAAGGGATTGGATAAAAACTTAAAGCTAAATCTAATATTCATTCAGATAAGAGTAGTTAATATTCTGTCCTCAAACATCCCACTCCAATGCTTTTAAAACTGTAAACTATTATGAAATACATTTGGTATGGCTAAGTGCTCATTATATACACAATAATAGCTTGAGGAAAGTCTACATATGCATGTTCCCTGCATTTTTATAATTAATGGTATTAGAATATGCACTTTTTTTTTCTCCTCTATTTCATAATGGTCATCAGAGAGTTAGGTGAGTGGCTTTGAGATTTTTAGTTTATTTCAGAGTATATAAATGACTATTTGGTACTTGAAAAATTATAGATTGTTGTTGTTGTTGTTATGTGCCGTCGAGTCGGCCCCGACTCATAGCGACCCCTCCTTGGGTTTCCGAGGCAGTATCACTACGGAAGTAGGATTGCCCAACCTTCCTTCCGAGGAGTGGCTGGTGGGTTTGAACCACCAGCCGTCTGATATTAGAAATTAAGTATTGTAAGAGAATGCCACTAGTAGGCTTGTCAAAAAAGGCTTTGAAAATTATGAAGGTTATGCATTTTGCTCTTTGGCTTTGCTATTTATACCTGTTCTTTTGCATTATTTTATCTGGCAAAATACAGTTCAGTGAGATCTATCAAGAAACAATATGTAAGGAAGAAGAAAGATGTTGCTATTTGATGTGTCAGTTCAAAGACTTGTCTCTTTTATTAATCTCCTCCACCTAACCTTCATGTTTTAACCTGATTAGGAAAGTTGTTAGCTAGATTTTCATTTGAGGAAGGGCAAACTTTATCATGGATTAATTATAGATTGGAATATGTAATTTTATGATATATTTTAATATATGAAAAAAGATTAGAAAGTTGGATATTGTGCTAATTTTTCACAATATTGATCTCCCATTTGTTTTGAAAGTTGTATCATAATAAAAGTAACCTATAGCATAAAATATACAAGTTATAAGTAACATTGGTAGAACACATGCCTTAACATTTTATACCCTTGTTTTATATGATTTAAAAAGATATTTTAAAAATTTCATTGCTGTAGTTACTCTTCTTAGATCACACTGAAATTTCACATACCTGTACTGGAGTTTGTGTCTTAAGATATTGCACCTAACACGTAAAGTTTTACTCCTTCCTCCTAAAATTTAATAAAAATTACATAAAAAGGAATAGAAAAATAAATAAATAAATAAATAAAAAGAAATAATAGTACAGTCAGGATTAGTTAGGCTGTGGACAAACGACTTCCAGATTTTAGGAAAATGACAAATTATAGAATGTATTGGCAAACAAAGGCAGAGGAAACCACAACAGTGAATGAAGAAGTCAATCTTTTATAACTCTGAGCCAGAGAAACAGAGAAGGAAGATAGTGAGGGCTGGAGAAAGAAGAGAAAGTTAAGGTCAAAAGTCGATGGATTAATAGTCTTTTAATACTTTTATTGGTCCACTAGCCTCCATGAAGAATACAGACAGCTTATCACTTAAATTCATAAGGAAAAAAAATCAGTGCTTTATACAAGGACATAGAAAAAAGAATATTAGGAGTGTCAGAGAAATTTGGTAGGTATTGACATTCCAGAAAGATATCCTCTTCACTGTATCATTTAGATTCCATGAGAAAAACAAGCAAACTCTGCAAGCTCACTCTAAGAAATATGTTAACAAAAAAGAGGTCTTCTCATATTCTCATTTTAAAAGTTATACATTGTCAAGAGTGAGTATACTTTTTATAAAAAAACAGCTAATGTGAAAGCAATAATTCTATTCATCAATATATGTTCATCAATTTGTCCACTGCCTAACTTATCCTGACTCTACTATTATTTATTTATTTTTCTACTCCTTTTTTACGTAATTTTTATTAAATTTTAGGAGGAAGGAGTAAAACTTTACATGTTAGGTACAATATCTTAAGACACAAACTCCAGTATAGACATGTGAAATTTCAGTGTGATCTAACAAGAGGAGCTACATCAGTGAAATTTTGAGTAGGAAAAAATGAGGAACAAATGGTAACTTTTTTAAGATGAAATAGGTGTTCAAGGAAACCACCTAAAAAAAAAACAAAAACAAATCAAAACAAAAAAGATATAACCTTCAAAATGTGGCAAAGATATAACAATAAAAAATAAATAAATAAAGCAAATAAGTAAAACAAGAAAGTGCACTAGGAAACTTAAGTAAGGTATATTATTTTCCTGGACAGAAAGTTCCTTAGATGGGAAGATGGTGAGATTTTGTCTTATGTACTTTGGATATGTTGTCAAGAGGGACAAGTTCGAGGAGAAGAACATCATAATTGGTAAAGTGAGGGTCAATGGGAAAGAGGATTATTTTGAAGGAGATAGACTGACACAATGACTGCAAAAAAAGGCTCAAACATAGCAATAATTATGAGGATGGGATGGCTCAGAACTGGACAGTGTCTCATTCTGTTGTAGTCATCTATCAATATTTCAGGGGGACTGGTCCCATGAGTCCCTTCCTCACCCCTCAGTCTCATAATTAATATCTGCAGATGCTCAATTTCCTTAAATTAAAATAAAAAAGAAAAAAATAGTATTTGCATATAACCTACAACCATCCTCCCATACAAAATTTCTAAATTACTCATAATACTGCATATAATGTAAATGCTGTGGAAATAGTCCCTGTTAACCTTTGAGGAATTGCTTAAACCACTTAATTTTTTTTCCCATGAATATTTTCCATCTTCACTGGTTAAAACCACAAATATGGAACCCATGGATACAGATGACCAATTGTACATAGAGACACTATGAGTCAAACTCACTGAAAGACACTTAATTAAAACAACAGGGAAACAGTACAAAGAAAAAATTACCATAAAGTAGATGGCTTTAAATTACAGAAATTTATTATCTCACAGTTCTGAAGGCCAGAAGTCAGAAGTCAAGGTGTTGGCTTGGCAATGCTCCTTCTAGCAGAAGATCCTTCCTGGCTTTAGCCAGATTCTGATTGCCCCAGACATTGCTTGCCTAACTCTAATCTCTCCCTCCATCAATACATGGTAGTCTTCTCTTTAGTTCTGTGTCTTGATGTTTCTTCCCTTCTTAAAAAGACAACAATTATATTGGTTTAGGGTCCATCTTACTCTAGCATGACATCATTATAACTGCAATAGCACAGTAGAAGAAAAAAGATGGAAAAAATATGAAAAACTTTAAGAAGGATAAAAGATAATGTTGAAAAGTCAGGCTTTCTACCATCTAACTTATAAACGTGTCAACAATGGAGAACAGAGAAAATAAAAGGAAAAAAAAAAAATCATTAAATGAAATCATAGGAGTCATTTTATTTTACAAAAAGAAACCCAAATTTTTACATTAAAACAACTACCAAATACAGAATAACAAAAATAAAGAAAACACCCATACCTAGAAATGTTATTGAACAATTAAATAGACCATATTAAAATTTAAAAAAATATTGAATCATCAAGAGATCAAATAAAATAAGAAACAATGAAAATATTCATGTTACAGGAATAGAGATCACCCTAAACAGAGGGAGTAGAAGAGAGTAGATCAATTTTTTGAAATTTTTATTTTGTTATTTTGGTGTTACATGTAAGAAAACATTCAAGATTTTTAATTTTTTTTTTAAAAACTCTAACAAAAAAAAAACCTCACTGCTATCCAGTCATTTTCCAACTCAGAGTGACCCCTCCTTGGGTTTCCAAAGGAGTATCTCTACAAAAGTAGATTGTCTAATCTCCCTTCTGAGGAAGAGCTGGTGGATTTGCACCTTCAGCCTTGTGGTTAGCAGTCAAATACCTTAGGCACTACACCAACAGAGCTCCTGTTGTTGTTGTTATTTTCCATCGAGTCGTCCCCAACTCCTAGTGACCCCTCCTTGGGTTTCCGAGGCAGTTATCACTACAGAAGTAGGATTGCCCAACCTTGCTTCCGAGGAGTGGCTGGTGGGTTTGAACCGCCAGCCTCCTGGTTAGCAGTCAAGTGCCTTGGCACTATGCTACCAGAGCTCCCAACAGAGCTCCTAGCATGTTATAATTCACATACATTAATACCCATTTATCATTTATATGTACAGTTTAGTGGTTCTAGTATACTTAAGGGTTGTGTAAACATCATTGCAATCTATTTATATAAGATTTTCATTACTCCAGAAAGAAATCCCACATTCATTAGCAATCACTCTCCACAACAATCTTCAGATCCAGAATAATACCTAATCTATATTGTCTCTATAGATTTGCCTATTCTGGCCATTTATACAAATGGAATTAAGCAACACGTGGTCAATTGTTACTGTCTTAATTCACTCAGCAAAATGTTTCCAAGTTTCATTCATGCTATAGCATGTATCAGTATACCTCACTTTTTACTGGCAAATAATATACTATTATATGTTGTTGTTGTTATGTGCCATCGAGTCAAACCTGACTCATAGTGACCCCTTCTTGGATTTCTGAGGCACTATCGCTATGGAAGTAGATTGTCCAACCTTACTTCCAAGGAGTTGAACTGCCAGCCTTCTGGTTAGCAGTCAAGTGCCTTAAGCACCATGCTATCAGAGCTCCTATTCTGTTATATAGATATACCAAATTTTGTTTGTTGTTGTTGTTGTTGTTTTGCCATCGAGTAGGCCCTGACTCATAGCGACCCTTCCTTGGGTTTCCGAGGCAGTATCACTACAGAAGTAGGATTGTCCAACCTTCCTTCCGAGGAGTGGCTGGTGGGTTTGGACCACCAGCCTTCTGGTGAACACTCAAGTGCCTTAGGCACTATGCTACCAGAGTTCCTTGTACTCCAAATTTGTGCACATTTGGACCAACTCTAGTTTTACAAGATTATGAATAAGTTTGCTATGAGTATTTATTCACATAGTTTTCTACGGACATATATTTTGATTTCTTTTGCATGTAATAGTCATTTTAAAAATATTAAGACTTTAAAAATTCTTATTTTAAGCACAACCTTAGAGAACTCTTTATTAAGTTCAGAAAAATAAATAAATAAAAAGAAAACCCCAAAACAAATCCATTGCTCACCAGTCAATTACTACTCACACAGAACCTAGAGGACAGAGGACAGAGAAGGTTCTAATTATTGGAGTAACTATCCAGAAATCCAATTAAAAAAAAAAAAAAAAAAAGATGGTGTGGAGCTTATTCAGAAAGCAATTGTTTCGAGTATAACATGAAATAACTCTCTCAAAGAGTGATAGTAAAACAAATAAATAAACAAGCATAAAAAACAATTTCTAAATAGAATTCCAGGAAAGTATAGAAGGGAAATTTATGGAAAATATAATAGGTGGGGAGGTAGTTCTGGTAAGATGACAGAAGAGACAGACAGACTTCACAGATCATCTTCAACAAAGAAAAGAGGAACAATTAACACAGATACAGAAGATAATCCTGGAGTCCTGAACTTTGAAAGGAAGGATACAGAAGTGGGCTGAACTCAAATTAGTAGAAGAACCTGGGTAAAAATAGTGAAAAAGGAAACATATGGAGCTGCAGAATGTCAGTCATCCTGATGGCACAGACAGCTTGGATATTGCTAAGTGGTGTTAGGACCTAAGAATTAACCTAAAAATCAGCCTTGTTAACCAGGTGCTACACATAGAACTGCACTGGTGGCTGGTGAATAAAAGATGAAGCAGCAAAGTGGGAGATGGGCTGAGATGTGGACTTTTTGCTGTCCACAGGGTGCAGCCATTTTGAATATTTACAAGAGGTTTGACCATTATGGATGTTTAAAGTGATAGTGTTCTCTCAGATTCCAGGGACCTAAAAATAGACTCTATTTCTTGGGGACATCAAGGACATATCAGACATTGAGGCCTGGAAAGGTGTGATATATAGCTTGTTACTCACCCTCTTGGTGAATGGAAGGGCAGCCATTCCTCATTTCCACCCACCTTCTGGGCCAGCAGGAATTTCATCCAAGTCTGTGTGCTCTGATGGAGGCCGGGTGCCCTAACTCAGCCCACCTATTTTTTTTTTTTTTAGTTTCTTTTGTCCGTTTTGAAATTATTATTATTTTCCATCCTTTTTATTACTATTCTTTTTTGTTCCACTCCCAGCTTCTACTTTTCAACTTTTTCTCTTTTACATTTTTCTGGTTCCCATTTATTTCTTTCTCAAGGTTCTCCCATTCCTTTTTTTTTTTTTTTTTTTAGCATTTTACTTATTTTTTTTTTCAGCATTCTCCTACTATACCTCTTTTATCTTATTCCCTCCTCCCCAGATACAGAGGTCCCCCTCCCTTTTTCTACTTGTATATCTTTTTGGTTTCTAAAGTATTATATAAATATTTTTTTCTCATTTATTGGTTTTCCTCCTTTTTTTTTTTCTCCCTCTTTTTGGTGATTGTTCCTGTGTGTCTATGAGGTATGTGTCTTTTCTGCTTACTTTTACTCTTTTGATGGGTTTTCAATTGTTGTTTTTGTCTAACTGAGTGGTAGACAGCAACCATGCCCTTACAACCCAACCACACCCACATCTCCTTCAGCTCCATTTACTGAATGAGAGCCACCACTTCCTTCTGCATCAACTGGCCAATGATACATGACCACCAATAAAAGCCTGACTCATCCTTAAGTGCTCTTCACAAATAATTAACAGAGATCAGTGCAGGCACTCTCATTCTCTATCACACCTACCAGGAGACAGGTGGTGAGTGCATAAGATAAGACCTGTCAACTAGCAAATAGAGGAATACAGTATCCTGCTTACTCAGATACATACCCCAAAAAGCCCCAAAAATATTGTGTGAATCACTCCAACATACAATCACCATTAAATATAAATGTAAGAAAGTAACAATGTTTGGATACAACAGACCATCACAGTCTACACAAAGAAACAAAATAATGTAGTAGAAACAAGGGAGCAGGATACAGACTTAGAACACATCCCTGAGGAAGAATCACCTTTGTAACTCCATGACAAGGAATACAAAAGAATCATACTTAGGTACCTTCAAAAAATTGAGAGAGATATCAAGGAAAACACTGACAAGATTAAGGAAAATTCAGACAAAGCCCTATAACAATTTCAGAAGAAAATACAAGAACAAAAAGACAAGATAAATGAAAAATTAGAGATGACACAACATCTAGAGAGAGAAATCCAGATTAGTAATAAATTTTCAGAGAATAGATAACATACTAAATGAGCAAAGGAATAAATTGAATCAATGGAAGACAGAATTAATGAGATTCAGACAAATACCTGAATACTTCTTTGGAAAGGGATCAATCAGGTAAAAGATAAAAACAAAATGAAGAAAGCTTAAGATTCACATGGGACACCCTCAAAGAAATAACCTATATGTAATCAGAATTCCAGAACAGGAATATAAAAAGAAAATCACTGAGAAAATTGTCCAAGATTTGTTGGAAGAGAACTTCCCTGACTAACGAAAAATGAGAATATATCCATTCAGGAAGTCCAATGAATCCCAAACAGATTGACCCCAAAAGAAAATCACCAATGCATATCATCATCAAACTCACTGAAACCAACAAAAAAGAAAGAATCCTGAAAATAGCATGGGAAAAATAAAAAGTTACCTACAAAGGGCAACCAATAAGACAAAGCTCTGATTTCTCGGCAGAAACCATGCAGGGAAAAAGGAAATGGGATGGTATATATAAAACCCTAAATGAGAAAAATTTCCAACCCAAAATTATATACTCAGCAAAATTGTCCCTCAAATATGATGGTGAAATTAGCAGATTTCCTTGTAAGCAGAAATTAAGGGAATTTGTTAAAACCAGACCAACCTTAGAAGAGATACTAAAGCAAAATCTTTGAACAGAGAACCAATAATAACAAACAACAACTGACTTATTACATGATGACAAAACTTAGAAACCATCACAGCTATGGAGGTATCTGAAGTGAATGACAAGAACAAATTCATACTTGTAGATAACTACACTGAAGGTCAATGGATTAAATGCACCAGCAAAGAGATGGAGAGTTGTAGAATGGATAAGAAAACATAATCTATCAATATGCTGTCTACAAGAGACACACCTTAGAGACAAAGACAAAAATAGACTAAAAATCAAAGGTTGGTAAAAGATATATCGAGCAAATGGTGACCAAAAAAAGCAGGAGTGGCAATATTTACCTCTAATAAAATTGACTTTAAGACAAAAACCACCTTAAGAGACAAGTAAAGACATTAAATAGTGAGTAAAGGATTGATTGAACAAGAAGATACAACCATAATTTTTATGGACCCAATGAAAGAGCCCCAAAATACATAAATCAGACTTTAATGTAATTAAAAAGACAAATAGATGACTACATCACCATAGTTGTTGTTGTTGTTGTTTTTGTTATGTGCCGTCGAGTTGGACCCGACTCTTAGTGACCCCTCCTTGGGTTTCTGAGGCAGTATCACCATGGGAGTAGATTGCCCCATCTTCCTTCTGAGGAGTGGCTGATGGGTTTGAACTTCCAGCCTTCTGGTTAGCAGTCAAGTGCCTTAGGCTGTGCTTACCAGAGCTCCCCACCACCATAGTAGGCAACTTTAATACACCACTTTCAATGAAAGATAGCATAACTGGAAATAAATTCAACAAAGATGCAGAAGAACTAAACAATACAATCCTCCAACTTGTCCTTATAGATATCTACAGAGCACTTCACCCAAGAACAGCACAAAATACATTATTTCCCAGTGCACAAGGAACATTCTTCATGATAGACCATATGTTGGGCTATAAAGCAAGCCTTAATAAATTTAAAAACATTGAAATATTGCAAAGCATCATCTCAGATCACAATGTTATCAAATTAAAAATCAACAATAGGAAGACCAATGGAAAAAAGAGCAAACATCAAAGTAGAACAACATCCTCCTTAAGAAGTAATGGGTCATAGAAGAAATAAAATATGAAATTAAAAAATTCCTTGAATCAAATGGGATTGAACACACAACATACCAAAATCTTTGGGACACAGCAAAAACAAGAAACAGAGGCCAATTTATAAGAATAAATGCACATATTAAAAAAGAAGATATTCAAATTGGGGAAATGCAAAACAAACAGGAGTGCATAAATATGAGAGGCACAAGGGGAAGGTTACAGGGTACTGAGGAGAGGAAACTGGTGAATGGGGAATGAAACTAAATATACGTGTTACATTAAATGTAAAACAATATTTTAAAATGAAAAATAAAGAAGAAAGAGCCAAAATCAACATCTTAAGCCAACATCTCCAACAATTAGAAAAAGAACAGCAAGAAAAGCCTACAGTCATCAGAAGAAAAGATGTAATAAAGATTTTAGCAGAAATCAGTGAAAATAGAAAGACAATAGAAAACATCAATAAGACTAGAAGCTTGTTTTTTGAAAAGGTTGAAAATGACTGGCAAATTTAACAAAAGAGTAGAGAAAGAGAATAAAAATAACACAAATAAGAAACAAATGGGGCTACATCACAACAGCACCAACAGAAATAAAAAAAAAAAAAGATAATATCAGAATACTACAAAGGCACTGTCCTCCAACAAATTTTCAAATCTAGAAAAAATAGACAGATTTCTAGAAACACAGTACTTAACCTACCCTAGCACATACTGATGTGGAAAATTTGAACAGATACATAACAGAAGAAGAAATTGAACAGGTCATTTAAAAATTACCAACCAAAAAATGTCCTGGCGCAGATGGTTTCACTAGAGAACTCTACCAAACATTCAGAGAAGAACTGACACCAATCCTACTCAAACTATTCCACAACATAGAAAAGGATGGCATATTCCCAAATTCATTTTGTGAACCAAACATAACCATGATAATAAAACCAGGCAAAGACATCACTCAAATGCAAAACTACAGACCAATATCCCTCATGGATATAGATGCAAAAATCTTCAACAAAATCCTAGCCAATCGACTCCAACAACATATGAAAAAAATAATACATTATGATCAAGTGGAGTTCATATCAGAGGTGCAAGTATGATTCAGCATTACAAAGAGAATCAATGTCATTCATCACATAGATACAACAGAATGAAAGAACTGCATGATCATATCAATTGATGCAGAAAAGGCATTTGATAAAATCCAACACCCATTCCTGATCAAAACTCTCAGCAAAATAGGAACAGAAGGGACATTCCTCAACATAATAGTGGGCATATATGCAAAACCAACAGCCAACATTATTCTCAATGGTGAGACACTGAAACCATTCCCCCTGCACTCAGGAACCAGACAAGGATGTCTTTTATCACCACTTCTATTCAACATTGTATTTGAAGTCCAACCCAGGCCAATAAGGCAAGAAAGGGAAATCAAAGGCATCTAATTCAGAGGAAAGAAGTAGAACTATCCCTATTTGCTTATGATATGATCCTATACCTAGAACACCCAAGCAACTCAGTAAAAACTACTGGAACTAATTGAGAGATTTAGCATTGTGGCAGGATACAAGATCAACATCCAAAAATCAGTTTGATTCCTCTATACCAGCAAAGAGATTGCTGAAAGAGAAATAAGGGAGTCAATACTGTTTACAGTTGTTGTTGTTACTTGCCATTGAGTTGGACCTGACTCATAGCAACCCCTCCTTGGGTTTCTGAGGCAGTATCACTATGGAAGAAGATTGACCAACCTTCCTTCCAAGGAGTGGCTAGTGTGTTTGAACCACCAGCCTTCTGGTTAGCAGTCAAATGCCTTAGGCACTGTGCTACCAAAGCTCCTACCATTTACTATAACTACCAAAAAGTAAAATACATGGGAATAAATCTTACCAGGGACACAAAGGACCTGTACAAAGAAAACCATAAAAGACTACATCAAAAAAAAAAGCATTTAAGATCTATATAAATTGAAGAACATACCATGCTCATAGATAGGAATAGTGATCATTGTGAAAATGCCAATTTGACCCAAAGAAATCTATACATTCAGTGGAATACCAATCCAGATCCCATCAACATTATTTAATGATATGAAAAAAAGTCACTAACTTTATATGGAAAGGAAAGAGAACTCGGATAAGCAAAGCACTACTGAAGAAGAACAACGAAGTAGAAGGTCTCACACTCCCAGATCTCAAAGCCTACTATACAGCCACAGTAGTACACTGCCTGGTATTGGTACAATGACAGACAAACATACCAATGGCATAGAATTGAGAACCCAGAAATAGATCCATTGACCTATGGTTAGATGATCTTTGACAACGGATTGAAATCCAGTGAATGGGGAAGAGATTGTGTAACAAATGGTGTTGGGAAAACTGTATATCCATTTGCAGAAAAATGAAACAATATTTGTACCTCACACTATACACAAAAACTAACTCCACATGGATCAAAGACTTAAATGTGAAACCTGAAACTTTAGAGTTCCTCAAGGAAAATATGGACACAATTTCAGAGGCCATAATATATGGCATAAATAGACTATCACACATAACCCAAAATACACAAAGAGCAGAAGAGAAACTAGATGAATGGGACCTTCTAAAAATTAATTTTTTATGTGCTTCCAAAGACTTCTCCAAAAGCGTAAAAAGAGAATCTACAGATTGGGGAAAAAAAATTTGGCAGTGACATATTTGACAAGGGATTTATCTCTAGAATTTTTAGAAAACTCAAACACGTCAACAAAAAAAAGACAAATAATCCAATTAAAAAATGGGCAGAAGACATGAATAGACACTTCACCAAAGAAGATGTTCAGGCAGCCAACAAACACATGAGGGAATGTTAATGATCATTAGCCATTAAAACCAAAACCAAACTCACTGCCTTTGACTAGGTCTCAAATCACAGCCACCTCTCCTTGGGTTTCCTAGGCAGTATGTGTACGGAAGTCGATTGCCCAATCTTTCCTATGAAGAGTTGCTGGTGGGTTTGAACCACCAGTTTTCTGATTAGCAGTCAAATGGTTTCGGCACTACACCACCAGAGCTCCCCATTGGCCATTAGAGATATGCAAATTGAAACAACAATGAGACACCATCTTACCCCAACACTAGTAGCAAAGTTCAATAAGACAGAAAATAAATGCTGACAAGGATATGGAAAGATTGAGACTCTAATACACTACAGGTGGGACTGTCAAATGATACAACCACTGTAGACAGCAGTATGCTGATTCCTTAAAAAGTTGGAATTAAAAATATCATCTGACCCAGCCATTCCATTACTATGTATACATCCTAAGGAAGTGAGAGCTAGGACAAAAGCAAATATGCACACCAGAGTTCATTTCAGCACTGTTTGCAATAGTAAAATGGAAATAACAGAAGAATACTTAACCAAACTATGGTATATACACACAATGGAATACTAAGCAATCTTAAACAATAACAGAGAATCTGCAAAACACTTCCTAACGTGGATGAACTTGGAGGACATTATACTGAGTGAAGTAATTCAATCACAGAAGGATAAATATTGTATTAGTCATCTATTGCAAAAAGTCAAGGAAAGGTTTATATATGGAAGAAAACTTTCTTTATTGGTTTCAAGAGGTGGGGGTGAGGGGAGGGAACACAGCTAGATAGGTGTTGTTATTGTTGTTATGTGCCATCAAGTTGGACCCAACTCATAGCAACCCCTCCTTGGGTTTCAAAGGCAGTATCACTACGGAAGTAGATTGCCCCATCTTCCTTCCAAGGAGTGGCTGGTGGGTT